>NC_086329.1:102104916-102214916 GCF_036172605.1 Pelobates fuscus | reverse complement strand
TTTTTTTAATCACATATTTCAAATTGTTCATTCTGTTTTCCTAGCTGTCTTTATTTGCTTGTCAATCAGATAAATAAGTATTTGATCCCCTATCAATCAGGAGGATTTCTGGCTCCCAGGTGTCTTTTATACAGGTAACGAGTTGAGATTAGGAGCACTCTCTTAAAGGGAGTGCTCCTAATCTCAGCTTGTTACCTGTATAAAAGACACCTGTCCACAGAAGCAATGGTCAGATTTAAAACTCCCCACCATGGCCAAGACCAAAGAGCTGTCCAAGGATGTCAGGGAACAGATTGTAGACCTACACAAGACTGGAATGGGCTACAAGAATATTGCCAAGCAGCCTGGTGAGAAGGTGACAACAGTTGGTGCGATTATTCGCAAATGGAAGAAACACAAAATACCTGTCAGTCTCCCTCGGTGTCAGGATCCTACCTCACACGCCTGGGCTGATTACTTATCCTACAAAAGGCTACACTCTGCTCAATGCAAGGCCTTTACATTGGAGTTGATGGTCTACCTGAAAGACCTCTGTTCCTGGCTCATATAACCTTACCTACTTTGTTACCAGCCTGTTGAATACCAACCTGATCTACGCTACTAATCTACTTTACCTTTCCAGGCTGCTTGATACCAACCTGATCTACGTTATCAACCTTTGTTACCAACCTGCTTCATACCAACCTGATCTACACTACTAATCTTCTTTACATTTCCAAGCTGCTTGATGTCTACCTGATCTACGCTACTAATCTTCTTTACCTTTCCAAGCTGCTTGATATCTACCTGATCTACGTTATCAACCTTTGTTACCAACCTGCTTCATACCAACCTGAACAACGCTGTCAACCTGCTTTATATTACCGACCTGCATAATACCAGCCTGAACTACGCTACTTATTGCCTATAATGTAGTTTATAGGTTCTCCTTCTACCATTGCCTATAATTTCATTTATATGTTCTCCTATTTTCCTTCTGCCTATAATCTAACTTTTAGGATTTTCTTCTATGTTACTATGTCTAAACTTACCAATAAAGAACCAAACGTTAACCCTGACCAAAGTCTCTCATCTGACATGCTTAAGACCATGACACAAGGTCTGGTCTTCCATGCAAGATCTCACCTCGTGGAGTTACAATGATCATGAGAATGGTGAGGAATCAGCCCAGAACTACACAGGAGGATCTTGTTAATGATCTCAAGGCAGCTGAGACCATAGTCACCAAGAAAATAACTGGTAACCCACTGTAATGATATTGATGTTGCAAAGTTTTGGAGTCCAGTAGCCAGATCAGCAATGTTTTCTGCCAGAGGTAGCCAGTTGTTACCCAGGTGGTTGAGCCCCGGAGTCTTGAGTGGCAGTCTGGTCTTAAGCAGAGATGAGAGACTGGAACAGAAAGATGATAATCGTAGTGAGGCAAGCTGAGGTCAGTGGGAAGGAGAAGCAGCAAAGTCAAAACGGTCCAAATTCAGCAACAGGTAGGAGAAACAGGAACAAGCTTGATTAGAGAGTACAGGAACCACAATAATCTGGCAAAGGTACAAAGACAGGAAGTGGCTTTTATAGGCCAAGAACCAGACACCTGACCAGACACAGCTGAAGAGAGTTGTCACTGATAACCTTGACTCTACAAGCAATGGTATCAGATCTCAGGCAAATTTGCAAAAGGCAGGCTGGTGTACTGGTAAGGAAGAGGTTTAGCAGCATGTAAACCAGGGTTTGAAACCCAGCAGAGTCAGTTCCTCACACCCACTATGCTGTGAAGGAATGAAATCATGCAGCACCCGCAAGGTCCCATTGCTCAAAAGCACATGTACAGGCCTGTCTGAATCATTCAGATGTTCATTGGCAAACTTCAGAGTAGAACTGGGTGAAAGTGTTGTGGTCAGATGAGACCAAAATCGAGCTCTTCGGCATCAACTCAACTTACCATTTTCGGAGGAGGATGAATGCTGCTTATGACCCCCAAGAACACCATCCCCACTGTCAAACATACATAGAAGTGGAAACATTATGCCTTGGGGGTGTTTTTCTTCTAAGGGGACTGGGCAACTGCACCGCACCAATGGGACGATGGACGCTGAAAGAAGGAGGTTCTCACCCACGATTTGACATGTAGAGTCAAATCGTGGGTGAGAACCTCCTTCCGTCAGCTAGGGCATTAAAAATGGGTTGTGGTATTCCAGCATGACAATGACCCAAAACACACAGCCAAGGCAATAAAGGAGTGGCTCAAGAAGTAGCACATTAAGGTCCTGGAGTGGCCTAACCAGTCTCCAGACCTTAATCCCATAGAAAATCTGTGGAGGGAGCTGAAGGTTCGAGTTGCCATATGTCAGTCTTGGAACCATAATGACTTGGAGAGGATCTGCAAAGAGGAATGGGACAAAATCCCTCCTGAGATGTGTGCAAACCTGGTGGCCAACTGCAAGAAACATCTGACCTCGAAACGTCTGACCTCTGTGATTGCCCTGTGATTGCCAACAAGGGTTTTGCCACCAAGTACTAAGTCGAAGGGGTCAAATACTTATTTCACTCATTGAGTGACATGCAAATCAATTTATAACTTTTTTGACATGCGTTTTTTCCTGGATTTTTTTTGTTGTTGTTGTTTTTCTGTCTCTCACTGTTAAAATACAAAAAGGATCAAAAACATTTTTCCCACACTGTAAATTGCTTTCTTTTCTATGTTTTTTTTTTTTTCCTGACTTTCATAGACTTACCCATTTATTGCAGTGCATCACACATCTCAAATAGTGGGGAATTACAGAGTAATATATAGTATGACTCCTTTTGTTACACAAGTCACAGTCTAACATATAATATTTTATATTCCGCATTATCATATTGATTCCTGGACTGGATTTTCTTCTCCTGGTCTCTCCCTCACAGGTACAGGCAGAGGTACACTCAGTCATCTTCCTTCCTGATAGCATGAAGTGCATGACGGTCTGCACCATGTGACTGAAGAAGGAGCTCCCGGTTGTATGCAGCATCCCACTGTTAGCTTGTGGAATCTCACTCTGCACAGAGTGATACATGCAATGAGGGAATGTAGGTCTGAGTTCTGTTCAGATTAGGTAGGTATTGTGAGCTGTGTGGCTATCTGGTGCATCTGTTGCCATGGCGTCCTGTGCAGCTGCACATCTTGTTCACTCCGAAGGCCGACCATGTCCAGCTAAACCTGTATACTTATCACAGAGAATATAGAATAAGCGTTATATAACAGTATATAAAGAGCTAGTGCATAGTCACAATAAACAAGACAAAATTCTATATTTAACTCATTGAGTCTACATGCAGGCACAGGGGTGCATTGTGGGAGTAAAGCAGGTTAACAGACCTGCTAAGCTAATAATGGGTAACTCCTACGTAATGAGTGATCAAAGGAAGCAGTGACGTGACAAAGTTATACGATGCCATTTCCTCTTACTACAATCGACCCACTTTATAGGAAAACGAAACTACACAGATCAGAGGCGTACCCAGGTGTCTGGCCAAATTGCGTAATGCCCCCCCTCTCCCCTCAAACTGTAGATTTATTTTTTTATTGTCTCTCTGCAAAGCATCCTTTTGTAAGGGAATTTATAAACACACACACTCACATTAATTTACACTGAGATAAGGCCACTACAAGCATAATAAGAAAAGAAATGAAGATAAAAATGGAATTCAGCTCTTGAATAGTTACTGATATACTTAGCTCAAGTGCAGTGTCTAATTTCCTGTTGAACAAACAGGTAAATCAGAAGAGTAGGCGAAGCGCCTTATATGTCCTTAGTAATTTTATAATATGACAAAAAGAGAGAGCAAAAGCTAATAGTGTAGTAAATTTCCAGAAGTAAGTAAGTATATAGGTTTATACTCATATGTATTTGAGCCCAGAAATGGCTCCTAGAGTAAAGCCGGGAGTGGTATGACCCCCCACTCTATGGTATGGAGGTGGTGTAAATCCTCTCCATATAAAAGAGAATACAAATGTATAGTGCACAGTGTGATGTAAAACAGTACAAATAAATGTAAAAAAACCTACTTACATGGAACAGAGCAATCTCAGATTGCTTAATCATAAGTGCGCAGGTGGTTTATATTGGCCCATCTTATGCATTCCACCATGGATTTTGTCCGGGAGCTATCTTCGTTCTGGGCTGTGCCCTTACAGTCGGCTTATGATTCACTGTATGGCTGCAAATGTCTCCCCACAGATACACGCCGCCTCAGCAAAGCCATCCTCCTTTCACAAGGACTTTGAAAATGCCTGACTGACTGGAACTCATTTATATGTTCTCTTTTTACTATCCATATTAACACATGCTAAATAGCTTCCACATTTATAAAAACCTTGTTTATTATGGAAAAAAAATGGTTTCCCCTCTAAAAATGGTTTCAGGTTTCTTAGGAAGGATTTTGTTTAAGGATGGCGGGCATTCTATGCCATCGTTAAGGGGGCAGTCCCCCAGCTATTTTTGGATAATATGAATTCTTCTTCCTAGCGTTACATAAATTAGCATAACTGTGCGCAAACTTGGTACCCATAGCGTACCTTTCTTTAGTAGATAAAAATTAGTTTTAAACCAAAAATAATTGTTTTCTAAAATGAGTTTACTATCGCCTAATATATAATCATTCTCATTCTTGCATATGCATCCCAGATTTATAAAAATAATGTTTCCTAGCCTCACATCCTTTATCATGAGGTTTATTGCTATAGAAACAGGCTACGTCATGTAACTAAAATCTCCTTTTTGCCAATTAATATTTTCCAAAATGTGTAAACTACCTTTAAGGTGTGATGGAGAAAATTGTACTAAGGGCTGTAGTAAATGGTCTATATATTCCTTTGTTCAGCTAGAAATATAATCAATGCCTGAAATAATCAGCCGCCCTGGAGGTTTTTTTGCATCCTTGCGCACCTTTGGCAAAAGGCAGAAAACCGGAATTTTGGGATGGTTTACATCAAGGTATTCCCATTCTTTTTGAGTTAGAATTTATTTTGCTTTCCCACTATCTATCTTAATTTTTATCAGATGATCTATTGTTCCATCAGAGACTTAGAGATACACTGCATACTTATGGGGCATGCATTGCAATCAGCACATTCTGGCAACTCAATGCTTCTTACAGAAAACCAATAGTCGCTCTTACTGTCAATCTGTGTATTGACAGCAAATGTAAAGATGTATGAAATTTAAAGGTCTTAAGAAAGAAGTGGCTGTTTGAGATTAGAAATCTCACCTCACCTGCGGCCATCATATATCTTAATACATTAGCAACAACCTCTTGGTTGGGTGTGACTTGACAGTAAGCCAAAGAAGTGACTTCATAAACAGTAGCTGTATCTTTTGCTGCCCGTGCCATGTGCTGTATTTCCCAGGTAGTATGCGCGAACACCGCAAGACTTCCATATGCCAAAATTTTCGGCTCTAATTATACAAACAAAGCGGTATAATGTAAAAACATTATTCAAACTACAGATACTCTGGAAATGTATTGACAAACTCTGATTTATATATATAACTGTGTGTTTGATATTCCCGAAATAGATCGACCGCACAGCCTGATTTTGTGGAACTATTTTGGGCACAATTAGGTATAAAAAAGCACCAATATTATTGAAAATAGAAAGCATAATAGAGCAACACACTAACGCGTTTCACTTATTTACTGTCTTTCTCTGGTTTGACTGCCGACCGCATACTGTAAACAAGCGCTAGAAACCTTCCTCTGTGGACATATTAAAAGGAAAATTAATACCTACAAGTAAAGTTGCACAGAATAGTTTTGTAGCGCTAAACCCATTCCAGACCTGGAATAGTTTTCACTAATCAGGAGTCTTGTTGTATGATTTGTTTTTTTCTTACTGCTTAAACCTCTATGCATCATAGATTTCTGGAATACATTGTTCAGCCCCTAGCAGCTTCTCTACTCATCACATAGGTTGATATGCCAATACCTGCAATGCAGCAGCTGTTATCATATACACAGCTTAATTTGGTTGTAAGAAGCTGGCTTTGCAGCAGTCTCCAAGCCTCATGTCATAGACTATGGTTCAGGCTCTCTCCAGAGCTGAAAGTAATGTCTTTCCATAAGTTTGATGGATCTTGGAAGGAAAACAAGGAATTCAAATCCCTCCCTTGACATCACTCATACAGAGGGCAGTCTGCTAGCTGCAGTGATTATATGTTATAAGCCAGTCTGGGCATGGACAATGTGTAGGGTGTTCTTTCACTGTAACCTTTGCAATAAGGTAATGTTAATATGGTACTTTACCTTTAGCAGAAAATGTCATAAATAACCAGTCTGTGTAGAATGGATGGGAAGCAGGGCTGTCTCTAGAGATTGTGCTACCTGGGTCCAAGGATAAAACATCTACCCTTTACTCCCAATCCACCCACCTACTCAGTCCACATGAAGTACTTCCCATTCCCATTACAAGATGAAATAAATATTTGCACCCCACAGCCCTTTACGCTTACTCAAAGCCTGAGCCATATCCCCCTAGTTATTACCCTGTCACTTTCACATGCATATCACACCGAAATTAACACCCAAACGCCTACACCCCCCTTACGACCACACAACACTTCGGTCAATGACTCAACAGCTATCATGGCTTATCAGAGACCACTTTTTCCATCAACCCCCGTTAGTCGGGTCTGTGAGGATAAAGGTGGGCACACAGGTAATACACTTCAATTGGAAAAGAACTTGCTATACATCATTTCTATTGCAGAGCTTTTCTCACTCACACCCAGCAGTTGCGACAGAACACGGAAAAGTAAAAGAAAGTCAAAGCAAAAACATATTATACAAAGAAAAGTAGTAGAGAGGATGCATGTGACATTTAACGTCTGGATGCTGCTTATGTTCTCTCTTCAACACTGTAAGTACAATGTTATAAATACTAACAAAAAGTTTCAGATGCAAAAATTTATCTAAACCAGAAAGGATTGAGTGGGTAAATTAGAGGGTTTAACCATAGTTAAACGGTCAGGAACTAAGGGGCATGACTTCAAATTAAGTACAGCTACTAAAACATTACTTTTATTAGTAAGATAAAATAATCAATTATAAAGATATATGTGTATAAAGAGGAAGCATAAAGGTGAAAAAAATGAACAAAATAAACAAATAAGTGATAAAGTGATCAAGTGCTTAATGTTAGGGAATCTAACATTAATCTTAATCTATGTATATAGTACAAAAGAACAAACACTTTTTGCCCTTAAAACAAAAAAAAAATTGAATATATAGCACTTATCTCAATAGACAGTGGTAACAGCTTCCTCCAGGGACATCCCAGCAATAATCCCTCCAATACAGAATAGATATCTAGATCTACAGATCTGTAGATCTACAGCTGCATCCTCATTTTTTTTTGTATATATCTATAAATCTTAATCTAGACTGTACTTTGCAAAGCTGCCGTATGCACCTAAACTGTCAGATATACGGATCTGATACTAAGTGGAAGACACTAACAGCAACAAAGTCCCTAACTGGGATCTTAACATTCTGTGCAGTATCTTCTATCACTTTAGAGTCTCGTAGAATGAATCTACAGGCCATACATTTGCCCCATTGGAAGGTTCCTATCAGTGTATTTTTTAACTAGGTGTGTGAGGATTTTTTTTATTTATTTTTTTATAGCAAGCTCATAGTATTCAGTGTTTTACTACAGATCCACGTTATGTGACTTTTTGTTGACTAGGCAGATCGCTGAGGGAGTCGTTCGTGGAGGTTCATACTATCTACAGGCGTTCATACTCACTGCATAGATTGCGTAGACGTCAGTTCGTAACTTTGTTGCTGTTAGTGTGTTCCCCTTAGTATCAGATCCGTGCATCTGACAGTTTAGGTGCATACGGCAGCTTTGCAGGGTACAGTCTAGATTTCACAAGCCCTGCTCACATGGTGTATATTACTGCTCACTTGGAGTTGACTTACTATGTAGGGCAATTGTGATTGATTCTCCTCACAGCAGTATATTATATCATCTCTGCAGGGATCAGTTTTGACCAAGCAATAATAAAGGAATTCTTCATAATTAGCATTGGCTTTGCTTAGATATAGTCTTATATAGTATTCTATTCCACAACACTTTTTTCTTGCACGTTTAATTAATTTAGGACTTTATTATGTATTTATTATTTTGCCCTATCAGCAAGTGTTGCTCCAATACTTTGGTTCCTTTAGGGAACATCTATTTTAATTCCTACTTTCTAGGGTTAGACCCTTTTCAATTGGAGGACCTTATCTCATTTCTTTCTTCTAGAACTGGTTTCTACCTAAACTAAGAACCCCAGATAATGAGCTATAGTTAAGCCATGAGGTACTATAACCCCCTACCAAATACCTCCAGAGGGTGAGGGACATGGGATACGGATATTACCAGCACCCTACATATTGAGTTACCAACTAATGGGAATAAACTATAAAAGGGGGTATCAGCAATGCACACTTGTCGCTATTTACCTCGGCCCCTCACAAAGCTAGTTCCTACCTGCACCAGACATCCCTCAACCAATAAACACCAAAAAATAAAAATAAATAACATGTGAAGTGAAAAAATAAATGAAAATAGGAGCCGCCCGACGCACGTTTGGCGTGAGATCACGCCGTCCTCAGGGTCCCCTAGTACCCTGACTGTCTTTCTTCTCATGCTATTCAGATGTAAGCTGATCAGTACTTTCCCCTCAGGTTACCACCTGCACAAATATTAGGATATCTGTTTATCCGGTGTTTATCCTTATTTTGTAGGATATAGGCTCTAACCTTTTTCATTGATAATAATAAGGTTTTGGGTTGTTTTTTTAAGGCTACTATCAGATTGGACTGGGCTATTATCCTATTAATCACCTTCCACGGAACTGATTATTGGGATTATTTTTCCTTTTCTTTACGCATTTTGGGTTATCCCCTGTTACCCAGTCTAGGTGACACTCCTGAGGTTCGGAAGTGGGACGTGGGTGCACACACCCACTTAACAGTTGGATACGCGTATGTGACAGCCATATAATCCCCGTCTCCCTTGTTTCGTTATTTTGCTGTTGATTGTAATTGCTGGATTGTGTGTGGTCCCTTTAAAAAAAAACAATTAGCTAATTAATTAATTAATAATATACACATGTGTTGGATCTTCTATTCATCTTGTTATTCATTTTGGGTCTATATAATCACTGCAGTTTGCCATTCTTGTTTATTTATTCTTGATAAAGTCCATAAAATGGATGAAACATGTTGGCTAGTGCACTTTATCCCATGTTTAGGTATTACCCATTGTGATTTTGCAATCTACCTTTTTTCCCACATGTTTTTGCTGCTATTAAGTTTAAAGCAGCACTTTCACTGTCTTGGGACTTTGCCAAAATCGCAAAGTCCCCCGACAGTGACATAGCCGTCGGAGGTCCAGTGGCCAAGGAGGGCAGATAAGGGTGAAATTACTTACCCAAACCTGGCCCACTGTCCGCGCTGCTCCTCTTAAACTCCTGGCCGCTTCACCGCACCAAGAAGCGACATCACTGATGTACTCTCACACATGCGCGAGAGTACAGCATTGAAGGCTATGCTGAATGTCCTCCATAGACAAAGACAATTCCTTGCAGCTGTCACTGATGATGGCTGCAGGAATTGACACATATTGACTAACACATTCAATAGGAATACTTCAGATTCTATCTTTACTAAATACTCAATTTTAACATGGGGCTGACAGTGCCGCTTCATAGATTATTAGTTTTACTACCGATTGCATATTATTGTGCTGGATGTGGCCTACTGGCGTGCTGTGTGCTACCCAACCATACCCTAGTGCCTCCTGATATTCTGCCTTATTAAGGGCTCTCCTGCTGACAGACTATAGTTTATTGCCTGCTGACATATATGTTACCTCCATTGCGGGCTGCTGTACCCGATACTATCTAAATACTGACCTTGCTACATTGTTGGCGTTGTGACTTTCTTTAATTTCCTTATATTCTGCACTTTCTACTTACATTGAATATTTAAGCCGACTCTCCTATTTTGCTTATATTGCCTTTCTGCCAAAAATAAATTTTCAAGGATCGATGCTATTGGGTTGGACTTTGTCAAGTGGTCATCACACCGGTGTGATTGTTTGATATATTTTATCTGTTTATTAGTATTGTATATTTGTGATCATTGTGGAGTTTTTATTTGGTTACTGTTTATATTTATATATTTCATCTGTTTATTAGTATTGTATATTTGTGATTATTGTGGAGTTTTTATTTGGTTACTGTTTATATTTATATATTTCATCTGTTTATTAGTATTGTATATTTGTGATTATTGTGGAGTTTTTATATGGTTACTGTTTATATTTATATATTTAATCTGTGTATCTAAACTGATAAATGAGACTGGACACAATTTTGTGCTGCTCTACCTTACTTAGTATTTTCTTTTTTTATTACCTTCAGTTAGTTACCTTTTTTTTTCTTCTGTTAAGGTGGAATTCCATAAACGAGTATGTGATCATTGTATTATTGGGATTTTTGGATTTTAATTTTATATTATTTTATATTTAGGATTTCTGTTTTTTATATTTTTATTTGTGTCCTACTGATATAACTATTGTGTAATTGTGTTTTAATTCATCATTAAACATGTGGCATATTTAAATAAAGCAGTGTCACTATCTTCTAGTTAAATGATGATATGCTAGAATTATGATCATAGATTATCATAATGGATTATTTGCACATGGTACTGTGATGCAAAATAAATTGGTGCCTTATAAATAGAAATAGTATTTCTCAATCCATGTGGGGAAAATTAACACGAGTACATGATAATAATGATAAATATGATAGTAATGCACATGAATATAAATCATTCTATACAATAATTAACCGGAGTATGAAAAATGCCTGCCCTGGGAAATACACTGCCCTGGGTCCGTATAATGCCACTGTAATTATTACCCATTATAAATAGTACACACCATAATTATTATTCAATAACTATTACTCAATAATTATTATTTTCCCCACCGTATTTTTTTGGTCTGATGAAGACAACCATGTAGGTGCAGGTGTGTGTGGGTTGTGAGTTGGGTGGATGCTATAATTAGTTGAGTGTTGAATCTGTTGAGTGGGCAGTAGGTGAGGTGGTGATATTTTAAGCACGTAACGCATGTTCCGTAGGTTATTCCTCCAACATATTCTGCTATTTGTGGTGGGGATACCTTCATGTTTGCTTAAAGAAACGTATAAGGTAATTGAGGTGTCATATTGTGTTTTTCCAACCTTTACATTTTGTTTTCTAAAAACTAAAACAGGGGTGCCCAAAAGGTAGATTTACGGAAGTTGTAGAACCACAACCCCCGTGATGTGCATGCCTTTAGAATGACAAAGCATTATGGAAGCTGTGGTTTTAAAAAAAAACATCTGTTGATCTACCTTTTGGGCTCCCCTGATCTAAAAGACCTAAAGGATGTAATATAACATTGTAAAATTTTCCACAACCTTCTGTTTTGGCTTTATCTGAACTCATAATAGTAATAACAGTATCAAAAGAAAGAAAACAAATTCCAGAAATTTAAAAAAAAAAGTTTTATTAGCCACCGCAGGCCACTGGCTATAATTCATTTCTAATCGAGATGCTGGATGCCAGGTGCCTAATCCTCCATATTAAATAAGCCAGAATTCCACGATGGTTCAATGGCTGTGAGGGCACGTGGACCAGTCTATTCTCTGGTTGTACAATATCTTTATAGATAAAGGGGAATTGGGGGCACGCTTGGAACATATCCAAAAAGATAAAGGACACAGTGGCACTGACAAATAAGCTGGTGCAGCTAGAAATTACCAAAATGTAATGTCACCAATTACACTTTACAGATGTGATATAATAGAAGAAACAGAAAGGGTGATTTGCGCACACAGAAAAAAGATAATTTGTGTTACCTTACAAATAATAATTTTCTGATAACCAAACCATAGGTCTTTTTTTCAAACCTATGTTAGAATGAGTTAAAAACACACATAGTGTAAACTGTATATGTGAGGTTATGTATAAGTAAGAGTATCTCTTCAAACTCACAATTTTCAGAGCCCATTAAAAGTTGGCTTGGTTCTTTTCATCTCATCCGTGAGATATATAGTAGAATTACAGGAACATCCATCCCTGGGGTAAGCAAGGGAGCTCTGAAGTTGTATCTGCTACAAAAGTAAGCAGGGACAGCTCACTATTTCTCTAGACAGCAGGGACAACCCTACAGATCTCTGGATCTCCTCTCCCGGCTCCTTTTCACAGAAGAATAAAAAGGAGAATCAATGAATTTTATTTTTGTTTACATGAGTGTATTGGCACTTAGATATGCGAGATTGGTTTAGTCTGTGTGTACTTGTGAATGTCTAATTACATGTATTTGTGTGTGTGTGTGTGTGTGTGTGTCTGTGTGCCTGTGTGTGTCTAACAGGCTTTCATGAGAAATCGATTTGTTATGTTTATAATTGTCTTTAAATATGTTTATGGTACCATGTGTAATGCATGTGAGAGATTAAATTGAGTATATTGGATGCTTAGAAATAATAATGTTATCTTCTTCTTAACTTTTGTCGTTGCTTCTGGGCGTTGGGGAAATTTGACAAAATCCTGTTCTAGTACCAAATTGTTCCTGTTACTGCATTCATTATTTTTGTATTGTGAATTATACTCATTTTGTTTCTGATATGGAATTATTAATATAATCGTAAAATGAAGAAAAAGCTGCTTTAATATATACATATTTTTTTCAACAAATTTGTTGTTAGATGTTGACTCCATGACACAATGTGACAATATGAAAACCATTATCCGTGCAGAGGGAGTAGATGTCAGCTTACAATTGGATAAGTCTGGTATAAAAGAGGTCTCTTGGCTTATGGGAGGAAGACACATCGCTACAACCAAGTCCATGGACACCATTGATGTAAAATCTCAGATATTTAAAGGTAGACTGAGTCAGATTTCCAGTAATTCCTTGAAGATTAAAGAAATAACCAGAATGGACGAAGGACTCTACGTGGCACATATATTTATGAAGAGTGGGCAAGAATTTGTTCAGTGCTACAATATCAGTATACACAGTACGTTATTTTGATTGATCGATCAGTTTCTGTTTTGTTTTATATTTATAATATGCGTATTTATTTTACCTGAACTGCCTTTAAATGAACAAAAAAAAAAGCACAGGGAGGCTTCTAGAATGTCATTTTAGGAAATATATGTCACCTAGTTTATTAATGTATTTGTTTTATGCATAGGGAAATTGACAAAGGACAATATATTTGTCCTTCCCAACATCTACCATAATGGGAGCTGTGCAGTGTCCTTAACTTGTAAAGTAAATCTAACAGATGTGACTGTCACCTGGAATAGAGATGACCTAGCCATGACAAATGACACACTCTATCTGGACAATGTTGAACCAAGCAGTAACTACAGTTGCACAGCAATTAATCAAGTCAGTAATGCCTCCATTGATGTAAAGCCGTGGAATTACTGCCGAACGGCAAAAGGTAAACTTATACACTTAAGAATTCATGAATTTGTAAAACTATAAAACATAAAAAAAAAATTTGAACATGTTTTAAATAAATCGAAATCTTCTCGATCTTGGGCTAAATGTCGCCTGCAATGTGTGAATCCATTGAAGGGCATTAAAAAAAATAAACAAAATTAAATAAAATTATTGGCCAATAGGAAAAAAGGAGGTTGTGAGGCATGGTGGGACATTTATTAAAACATAAATAGGTTTCAGAACAGACAGATAAGGTAAACCACTAGCTCATAGGACTATCCTAGACTAGAATGAAGGAGTTTATTTTCCCCCAAAAATTCAAATATTCTAGCTTTTAATTCATTTAGACCAAAGAGGAAAAATGACATTTTAATGTATGTGGGATTCACTAAAGGGAGCTATCACACCTCCACAGTAAAGAAGACTAATGGTCAAGACAGAGTTTTGGAAATCATGTTTATATACATGTTCCAGGAAAACACTATACCTCAGTCTTGGGTCAGTACAGCCACTTACCTGCTTAAACTTACCTGCTAACTAAGGTTCAAAGACAACTGAAGGTGACCATCGGCATTTCATTACGGAGAGGACTACACATAGAGGAGCTATATTATTTTATCTTTGAGATTTGCTGATTTTTGATGTACAATATCCAGTTATATGCATATGGATAAGGTTCAACATACACCTGAAATGCCAATTTTATATAAGAATATTGAGATTGTTTTATGAAGAGGAAATGTGTAATTAAAAATGCATAAAAAGTGAGCCTGACCCATTTTATACACAATCCCCATAAAACTTTGAGTGTGCTTACTTGTTCCTGGAACTTAGCACTACCGCCGCCAACTAACAGTCTAATTGTTTTAACATAAATGTATTTCTAATACACCTGAACAATTTGCTTTCAACTGTCTAATGCTTACATTTTAAGGATCAAAGTGAACTTACTACACATTTAATATTATTTCAACTGTTTATATTATATTTTCAGAACAAAGTTTCAATCATAGCAACATTCCCATATTCTACATTATAACAATATGTGCAATCTTTATTGGGATTTTTGTGGTTGCTTTATACATAAAAAAGAAAAAGAAAGCAGATGGAAACCCTGGAATTAGAGGTAATTGTTGGTTGGATGGCTTTGATGGCCAGCTGAGTTGGTGATTAACTGGCTTGGGTGATAATCTGGGTTGGTGGTTGACTAGCTTGGTTGGTTAGCTGGGTTTATGGCTGACTGGTTGGGTGATTATCTAAGTTGATGGGCTTGTGTTTTAGTTGAGTTAGTGGTTGACTGGCTTGGATGGTTAGCTGGGTTGGAGGTTGACTAGCTTGGTTGGTTAGCTGGGTTCATGGCTGACTGGTTGGGTGGTTATCTAAGTTGATGGGCTTGTGTTTTTAGTTGAGTTAGTGGTTGACTGGCTTGGATGGTTAGCTGGGTTGGAGGTTGAATAGCTTGGGTGGTTAGCTGGGTTCATGGCTGACTGACTTTGGTGGTTAGCTAAGTTAATAGGCTTGGGTTTTTAACTGGGTTGGTGGTTGACTGGCTTGGATGGTTAGCTGGGTTGGTGATTGACTTTGGTGGTTAGCTAAGTTGATGGGCTTGGTTTTTCTGGCTTGGGTGGTTAGCTGGGTTGGTGGTTGACTGGCTTGGATGGTTAGCTGGGTTGGTGATTGACTTTGGTGGTTAGCTAAGTCGATGGGCTTGGTTTTTCTGGCTTGGGTGGTTAGCTGGGTTCATGGCTGACTGACTTTGGTGGTTAGCTAAGTTGATGGGCTTGGGTTTTTAGCTGGGTTGGTGGTTGACTGGCTTGTGTGGTTAGCTGGGTTGGTGGATTACTGGCTTGTGGGGTTAGCTGGGTTGGTGGCTGACTGGTTTGGGTTGTTAGCTGAGTTGGTGATTAACTGGCTTGGGTGGTAATCTGGGTTGGTGGTTGACTAGCTTAGTTGGTTAGCTGGGTTCATGGCTGACTGGCATGGATGGTTATCTAAGTTAATAGGCTTGGGTTTTTAATTGGGTTGGTGGTTGACTGGCTTGGATGTTTAACTGAGTTGATGGTTAGCTGGGTTGGTGGTTGACTGGCTTGGGTGGTTAGCTGAGTTGAAGGTTGACTCGCTTGGTTGGTTAGCTGGGTTGATGGTTGACTGGCTTGGTTGGTTAGCTGGGTTGGTGGCTTACTGGCTTAGGTTTTACACTATTGCCTGGCTTTATATACAACCTTTCTGTGGTCAATGTATCTTACGACAATTACACAAGCATGTACCTAAATACAACTCTTTCTTTATTTTATGTAGATGTGGAAGGTGTGACAGATATACCGACTGTCTATGCTCAGGTTAGACTTATTCATTTTTTTTTTTTAAATCAAATAGGATTAACTAAACAGTTGTCTAGCTTCACTATCCAGCTGAGATCAATAGAAATTCTAGTGAGCAAAGCAAGTTTCAACATTTGTCCATGACAGTGTCCCTTTAATTTTACCAATTGTCTTATTTTGAATACATCCATGTTTTGGCCAAACTTTCCATAAATGCCTTCCCCAATGTTTACAGTGCACAAATACAGTGCACAAATTAAACTTCTTTTTCGTGCACTATTATAATGATAATTTGAATGAAGCAGTATAAATAAATAAACACTGAATCTAATTATAGGTGTAAATGTGGTCAACCTAAATCATACTGTTAATACAAAATGAAAACTCTAAACAACAAGGACAGTGCATTCCAGTGGTTATAGTGCTATGAGTCTTTGGGTGCAGTTCCCTCCTGGCCCCCCAAAGAAATACGCCTGATACTTGGGTCAAATGTTTTAAAAATAATAAGCTATGAATACTGGGATAAACTCCACCTTAAATGTGAGCCCAGTTGTATGGATAATACAGAAATGGAATTTGAAACACAATTTGGCAAAAACCAGCGCATCTGTACCTAAAGACTCCTTCCACCATAACAACTACAAAAATACATTTACACAAATTGTAACGGCGGCAACTAAAGACAGAATCTAGGGAATTCTTAGCCAAATAGGTTTGGGGGTAATTGTAGATAAAGGGATAATGAAACATTGTGTAATGTAAGTCAGTAACGGTCAACAGCGCGTATTGGGTAGGAGGCTCACAAAACACAGGATTCAAAAATATCTTTACATGTTTTTTGTATTTCAGGTGAAACAAGACAGAAGAGAAAGTTTTGCAACAATATATAGTGAAGTTAAAAAAACAAACACTTTTCCAAGACTGATATATTGACATCAAATTTCAGTATTTTCAGGCATTCAGTTTGAAATATTATTTACAAAAAACAGTGTATCATTCAGGAGAGGATAAACTGAGGACTCGGTATATCTTATCTATCATTAAATCGAATTGCAATGGGACTGCTAAAGACAGTGTTAAGGACATTCTTAGCCAAACAGATTTGGGGCTGATTGTGGATACAACGATGCAGGAACATTGTGTAACATCAATCCCAACAGTGACTGCCCAGGCCGGAGAGATATGCCAGGTATACAAAGATGTATCGACCAATGGAGAGATATGGAAACTGTTACAGCTGCTTAAATCCATAGTGGGTCCATATTTTGAATATCCATCCTCGAGGGATCAGTTAAAAAAAAAAAAAACAGATGACATGTTTTAATGAAAACTAAATTAACAAAACAATGGAATCATTTCTGAATAAATATTGTGTGGAATATTGAGTCTGCGTACAGCAGTTAAGAGATATCTGAGACAGGATAAGATAACTTAACATCAATATGTCCATGTTGACCACATGAACTGTCTGGTGACTTGTCCATTGCTGTAAGTCAGAAGGATCTACCGTGGGAATGAAATGTTACTTTAGCAGTAGATGGAATCTCTTTATTTTTACAGTGAGAGCAGTAAAGATGGGGACGTAACATGTTCCAAAGACGTTACCAAATGCAATCAACAAGGATGGACTAGGCATCTTTTTCTATTGTTTAAACCATGTTTACACCACTGAGTCCTAAAGGAATACTCCCTCCAACAGTACATATGAATTTCTCTAAACAGTTAAACATTGATAGACTGAAAGAGTTAGCTTATTCTTTGGCCAAGCAGACAAACCTTCCTCATACAGGGGAGGCCAAGGGGGAGGAAATTGGGTAAAATGTTGTCAGGTGGCAGAACTTTAACTTGCAAAGTAGCAGTATGGTTTAAACATTGAAGGTAAGACCTGGAAACTCCAGCCCCCATACTAACATCAAAAAAGCTGAAATTGTCATGGGATGGGAGTATTCCTTTAATCATTTTTATTTTGTCATGGGATAGGAGTATTCCTTTAATCATTTTTATTTTTTCATGGGGTGGGAGTATTCCTTTAATCATTATTATCTAGCATTTTTTTTTAAAGTATGTGCACAGCTTTAGCTTGGCAAACCATACTTTAAAGGACAATTGCAACAACAACAAAAAAAATATATTATTTAAAACATCATTATTTGATTGCAACAACTATTGCCAATACATTTATTTATTTTTTTAATACAATGCTCAGCTTCGATCAAGCAAGTTCTCTTTGAAGCCCCATCGGCCTTACATGATATCTTTCTCTCTCACCATGGACCAATGAAATGCTTCTCATATAAAACCATTATGCGACGTACGGCACATGTGCAGCAACTGCATTCGCCCTAATCCATCAGAGCACAGGGAGGGATGGAGGCACTGCAAGTGTTCATGGGGCTTGGAGAACAGTTGTTCTGTTCTGTTAACAGCTTTTGTTTTGTAAGATTGCTTGACGTGTCAGAACCTTCTTGCATGTAGACATGTTTTGCTGCTTCATAAAACTATTTTTTTGTGTGGACCAATATGAGTCTCAACTTACAGTTAATAACCGCTCGTTTAGACACATCTTTTATTTCACCTTGTTTCTTGCTCTCTGCAAGAGTGCCTTCCTGTGTCATTTCCTGTGTATTTTTAAAATGAGCTTCGCAAAAAATAAACATTCTCTCACCTGCTTCAAAGAAGCAATTGGACATATCGCAAAACAACTAGTCTCCTGGGGAGTACGCAAACATGTGATTCTGTGTTTCTTATGTTTTCACTTTACTCCTAATAATTTATCTGACCACTTATTATTAATTATCTGTGAAAAAAGAAAATCCAACAGCCAAGTGTTCCTTGAGATAAAAATCGTCATCAATAGTATTTGTGATAGTGTTATAGTGACACGTCAGTGTTAAAATAGAATCTCCTGGAAACAGCCCCGATCTACTCTGACTGTGATTATCATGATTCTTTAATCCGATGCTTTACATAAAGAAGCACCAGGAAGCATTGCATTAAACTTTAAAGGAATGTCCAAAGCGGCAGGGAACCCACCCGGGCCGTCTGAGCTCGGCCCAGGTTATTGGAGCGGTTGGGCGAAACTTTGACTTTTTTCTGCATGGCTACAAGCGATATTTTACAACAATGGACACTTAGATCTGCCCATTAAAATTATGTAGGACATGCGGGAATACATTAATATTGGGGGTATTTCTGTGTTGTACTCTCTGTATCCAGGAAAGTATTTGTTTATCGGTTATCAACTCAATTATCTCCCAGACACAGAGACGCCTGGGTGGTCTTAAGGTGTTCTGAATAGAGACCCCATGCTGGAGGTCTGGGTATAAATGGATCCACATTTGGCTGAATAAAACCAGTTCTTGTACCGTTCATCCAGTCTCGACTGATGTTTGGATATGAAGGAGTTAAAATCCCTGCTTCACTACAGGATCTGGGAGAATCTACAAAGGAGGTTCACTGATAGCTTCGCAAGACATAGACAAAAATATTGTACGCCAATTGTTATTATGGTACTGCTCACTTTTGATTTTGTTCCTCGTTACTTGATTGTTATTTATTACTTTTTAATATCCTTATTGCAAGAATTGTTGAAGACAAACATGTTTTTTGTATTGTTTTGCTCTTTTATATATATATAACAGACTTTATAACAGTGTGGTTAGTCTCATCCCAGTTTCCTAAAAATGGCACGTACGTTACCCCATCCTTAATTCTTGGATGAGCATTTCCATTTCAGTAATATTCGGTAGTGAAAATTATAATATATTTTCCTACATTCCCCACTTTAAGTGTTTTATATTGTATGTTTATAACTCTCTTCTCATTGTAAACAAGTGTTCTTACATCATTCAATTTATCATCCTCATCGTCGCTGTCCCGTTGCCCTTATCTCTCGTTTGTTAATTGTGTTTATTTTTACCCATTTAACCCCTTAAAGACACATGACATGTGTGACATGTCATGATTCCTTTTTATTCCAGAAGTTTGGTCCTTAAGGGGTTAAGGTAGCTTTCATCGAATACTCTATTTTTATATATTTCATAATATGTTGCTTCTTATGTCTCCCAATATAAATTTGCATGAATACATTTGTTTCTTTGTTTTTCTATTTGGAATGGTTAATTCAGAAATAAATTAAAACACAAGTGAAAACATAATTTGTTCTTTAATTCGCTTTAACATTCTACTAAGATCACTTTACAAGCAGACTCTAAATGACATTATATTGTCAATGGATTAACACCATCCTCTCATCTCCAGAATGTGTGCTTAGCAATGCCATCATCATACAGGAATAGTGTTAGGAGTACAAATATGTATTTTATATTAGGTGATCGGCCTCCACCTGCAGGGAGAATATTTTTTTACTTACCTCTTCTCTCTCTGATGTCCGGCTGGCCCCACCTCCTTGGTAGAGATAATTGTGATCGATGATCTCAGCCAATCCAATGCTTTCTTAATCCAATGTTTGGGAGGCAAGTGTGCGTCAGATGTTTTTACTTTGCTAATTCTGTGGAAGCGCCTCTAATAGTTGTCTGAGTGACAGTCACTACGTGCAAGTTAATCATGCAATGTAGACACTACCATTCCTGCAGTATGGCAAAGTTCACTGGTTAAAATGAGGGGGACATGGCACCTAGACCCCTTCATTGAGACACATCATTGAGATGAAGTGGTCTTGGTGGTAATAGTGCCCCTTTAACCTGTACATTCTGCTGGGCAAATCACCTTGAACGCTGCAGTTTTTCAGGAACTCGTCTTGGAACCATTTCATTATTAGCCCTTAAGTCCTCTGTAGTACTGAGAGAGAA
The DNA here is from genome assembly GCF_036172605.1 of Pelobates fuscus. Lineage (NCBI taxonomy): Eukaryota > Metazoa > Chordata > Amphibia > Anura > Pelobatidae > Pelobates > Pelobates fuscus. The sequence goes on along the minus strand of NC_086329.1, from coordinate 102,194,253 downwards.
ATTACCCCTCCAATTACACCATTTGTGACTTGGCCATATTTGGAGTTAAGTGTACAGTACACAGTGTGGAGATATTGCTGCGGGTGATGGGGTTTTAATGCATTGAGTAAAAGGGTTAATTCAGCAAGGTTTGAGGTCAATACCTCAGTTGGGCTGCTCAGGGTGTCATTTCCTCCCCTCAGCTCACACAGAAAGTAAAGTTTTATATTTTCAGAACTGACAGCAACGGAAAGAGAGACCACAGCTGCACAGCTCTGAAACCGATTACTCTGTACTCTGATTACACAGGCTATGAGAGCGCTGCTAGCCACATTCTGTCAGAGAGTGCTTTTCTAATGTAATCACTGCCTTTTTAGAGAAAAGGCATTGTTTACATTGCTCCCTAGGAACACCTCTGGTGGCAGTAACTCAAACGGCTACTAGAGGTGCTTCCTATATCAGTGCTGCGCACTGTGCAACACTGACTTTCATCGTCTCCACGCTATGCATGGAGGTCCTAAACGTTCCCCATTGATTAAATGCATCTCTATGAGGATATGCTAATTAATGCAGTGCGCATAGCCTGCCAATGCTTTCCTATGAGAAAGCATTGGATTGGCAGAGATTGCCTGATATGATGATATTGGCCAAGGAGGTGGAGTGGGGGCGGGGCCAGATACAGCCAGAAAGGCGCACCATGGTAAAAATATAAGTAAAACACATTTTTAATGGGGGAAAAGGGAGACCAGCCACCTAATCAGTGGTTTTAGAACTATAGTGTCAGAAATACACATTAGTATTCCTGACACTATTGTTGTCCTTTAACCCCTTAAGGACACATGACATGTGTGACATGTCATGATTCCCTTTTATTCCAGAAGTTTGGTCCTTAAGGGGTTAAACAGCAGTTGGTCAGATAAAATAACAATAGAATATGTCCCAGCATTGCTGCTCAACCAGATGACAAAGTGGTTGAGCTACCTACTAAACAGCTTTCTAATTTGTTAATTTAAGAAGGGCAATCCCACATCAGCGTACCAAATTAGGGAGCTATCTACTACACAGTGCTCTGATTTGCTATCTTAAATATTGCAGTCCCACATAAGGGTCCCAAATTAGGGAGCTATCAACTAAACAGTACCCTAATTTGCTATCCTTATATAGGCAGTCCCACATAGGAGAACCAAGTTAGGGAGCTATCTACTAAACCGTGCTCTAATTTGGTATCTTACATATTGAAATCCCACATCAGGGTACCAAACTAAGTGCACTATCAACCAAACAGCACAGACATTTGGTATCATTAGGCAATTCTACATAGGGGCATCACATCAGGGGGGCTATCTATTAAACACTACCCTAATTTGGTTTAAATAGGACAATCCCACATCAGGGTCTCAAAATAAAAAGAAATGAGGTAAACGTAACTGCAGTATCTAAAAAGTGTTAAAAAAAATATACAAAACAAGAACTGTGATGCAACACCTTTCACCCCAGCAGTGTGGCTTAAGCAAATCCAAGAAAATTAGGTGTGCATTAGTGTGCACACCATGTGCTACCAATCTTTTATTGAATGACAATGTTATATGGCAAACGTTTGTCTTTTTGTCCATTTGCATTGACAAAGGGCTTGTGCCTAAAAATGTTTGCCATATAACTTTGTCTTTCCACATCAGGGTCCCAAATTAAAGAGCTTTCAACAAAAACAGCATCCTAAATCGCACGTAAGGGTACCAAACTAGCAACTAAACAATGCCCTAATTTGGTATCTTAAATATTGCAATCCTACATCAGGGTATCAAATTAAAAGAGATATCTACTAAACAGCACCCTAATTTAATTACCTAAATAGGGTGGTCCCACACCAGGGTACCAAATTAAGGCGCTATCTACTAAACAGTGTCCTTATTTGATACCTAAAATAGGCAATCCCACATCAAGGTACCAAATTAAAAGAGCTATCTATTAACAGCCCCCTAATTTGGTATACTAAGAAGGGCAATCCCACACAAGGGTACCAAACAAGGGGAACTATCTACTAACAGCCCCCTAATTTGGTATACTGAGAAGGGCAATCCCACTTTAGGGTACCAAATTAGGGGAGCTATCTACTAAACAGCTCTCTAATTTTGTATCTTAATGCAATTCCGCATCAGTGTCACAAATCAGGGAGATATCAACTAAACAGCTAACAGAAAACAAAAAAAGGGGACTTAGTGCCAAGACCATGGATGGACTGGGGACAGAAATTCGGCCTGGGCATTTAAAGGCTGAGTAGCCAAACACGGATGGGGTCTAGAGAGCAGTGTATTGTGTCATCAGCAATGACATGCACACTTCCCAAAGTGGGCATGTCAGTGGGAGGCTCCTCCAGGTCAGCTTGTACATTTTTGGTACATAAATGATTGTTACAAGATTGTTCATATTAATAGCTTCATGAATAAAAGGAACATTGGAGTGGGATGCACTGTGGAAGGCAAACACTTCCGGTTTTGCTAGATGGAGCAGTAGATGAAATTCATGGTGAAATATATGATATCATCGCGCCGGCATTTAGCAATGGAAGATCACACTCATCTAGAGGCAGGAAGCACCAATAGGAATGGAAGCAAGACAGTCATGGGGGTTTAAAAAGACTCCAAAGGGGAACGGAGATTTATATTTGTTTTTTTATGTTTTGTTTAAATCTAAATGGTCTCTGAGAAAGTTCCTAAAAGATTATAACATTATAAAATGTCATGCACAGTTATACACTAAGTTGTTTTTTTTTTATTCTGTTCTGTTAGCAGAATTTCCCTTATTTTTGTTTGTATTTGTATTGGTATTTGGAGGCTAGAGGAAGTCTTAGGGGGACACATTCTTCTCTGTCAAGGAAAGTTATTTCTTTACATATTTTTTTTCACATGACAGGTGCATTGTCACCATATGGGCAGGAGGAGCTGTCTACTACCTTATACCAACCCACCCCTAATAAAACACTGACCCTCTTAGGTATGGGTCAATACATGCACAGCTTTAATTTTATTATATTCATAATTATAATAATAATAATAATAATAATAATAATAATAATAATAATAATAATAATAATAACATATGAATAACTTGTTAAAGTCATGCCCTACCCCCAAATCCTCAGCCATCCAACAGTATCACTTCCCCACATATCAAATCACAAGTCAATGACCCATTAATATAACATAATATAACATAAACAAGATCCAACATTTTCCACATGATCCTGGCAGGGGTATACCTTGATACCCTACACCACCTCACCCGGATTCTGAGCTACCAACAAGCTTGAAACCCACTAACATCTTACCAACAGGTAACCAACCATATTAACCAGCCAACTAACTACAGTTGCTCTTCTCTTCCTTAAGCATGCCTGTTATCCTCTTAACCTTCCTTATACCAGCCAGAAGTTCAGACCTTGAACCCTTAAGCTGTCTGAGCTCTGCCCCCCCAAAGAAACAAAGCCTTGGCCAGCCCTTTCTGTAGCCCCAAATTAAACAAATCACATCCCACATCTGAGAGATGCACCCTATCCCGCCTGAAATAGCCAAGCTGCATGACCTCCCGTTCCCTGTGCCTGACTACCACCCCGCCCAACTTCAATGTAAAACTAGCCATTAACCCGTTAACTTTCCCTCGGCAGCACCCCACAGCCACAAAACTCCATGTGTTGCGAAAGTAACCTTGCCACTTGTACTTGCCTGCTTGGCAGCCTCCTGCCCACAAACTACGGGCCCTGCAGGAAAACCTGTAGAAGACTATCGAACATGACCTAGTATTAGCACTGATTTCCCTGGAACTGTTTTGGGCATAGGACCATGTGCATGGTCAAAACTATGACTTCCAGGAAATTCTTGAACCCCTGAACCGATCTGGGTGATTTTTGGATATGTTGTTCGTCCAGATCATGTAACTTTTATGGGGTTTTATGAGTTTTTAAGGTACTTTTTTTGTGCTTGGAGATAATTGGGTTAGATTAGTACAGTTCTGATTCAATTATCTCCCAAGCACAGAGGAGGGATTCTATTGTTTGTGTATGGGAGTGTCTCACTGTATGACTCTGTTTTTATTGGTTTATTCACTTTGTTTCCCTGTGCCCAACAAGGTCCACCTGGGTGTCACCCTTGTTGGGAAAATTGCATGAAAGGCCAGTGTGCCTCCATTAAAATTCTGTTACTGCTACGCTCTCTGGAGTAGGAGAATTCACCCACTGGAACCTGGAGCCTGGTCTTGGGTCCAGGGTGGGTGAAGGACAGCGAGACCAAGGCGCAGCTGCATCAGTGGAAGTGGGGTCTGCAGTGCTTATGTCTGGTGGAGTGCTAGAATTCCTCGCTGAGCATTAGGAGCATCGACTGGCAGAGTCGGAGTGCCAGGCGGTCCGTCATACCATGCATGCTGCCGACGGAGCTGGGGAACTATCTCCGATCCCACCAACTGAACCCCAGGGACCCAGGTCCTAATCCTATTCACATCCTGCTTCATTCTCTTAACTAAAAGCCGTTGCGGGATAAGCCCAAGGTCGATACCGCCCGCATGCAGCACTAGTACATCCGTCCGCCTACCCCCAACTACCATACTAAGGACCTCGTTACATACATCCCACCAGCCATAACTCCGATAACCAAACCATTGCAACTTAATCCGGTCCTCAGGAAAGTCTAACTGCTGACCCCAGAAATGAGTTGCAGCTCTCCTCGTGGCGCAGAAAATAAAGGAATGGCCCACAATCCAAGCCACTTGACCTAGGGAAGCAAAAGAGGAAAAAGAGGAACGCCGCTACAAACAAACCCGCCTCATACCCGTCGAAGCATAGCCCCTGAAGACTGCGCACTAGGTCCTTAAGTAAGTCGAGCGAGACCAGCCTCCGCATGTCAGGGGCACTGCACCCCTTCTAGAACCCGTTCAAGGCTTGCCGAATTATAAAATTTTTGGTATAGTCCTCCCACCTCCCAAACTTTGGATGGGGGTTGGAAGGGGTTTCACGTTCGCAACCTTAAAACTCTTTGGAATCACTGGATCAATATTACAAGCCATATCCGCTCTCGGGGTCAGGTTTTACATCACAAAACTTCAATATTAAAATCGGGACTAGACAAGTGTGCCTTCTCTCCCCCTTTTGTATATAATGGTGTTAGAACCCATTGAAATTTCAATAAGACAAAATAAATAAATCAAAGGTTTTACGAATGCAGTAGGACAAATAACATTAAATATTTACAATATCCTACTATACTTAGAAGAACCAAAAATTTCGGTCCCAGAGTTTCTAAAGGAGATAGGTAAATACTCTAAAGCAGGGGTAGGCAACCTTTTAGCAGCAAGAAGACAGGCAAGGCTGCGCCAATAAAACAGTAAAAAATAAATATAAGAGAAACAACATTCCAGTAATAAGGGTATAATCCACTGGAATAGGTAGTCGGAAATAGAAGTCTCACTAAAATATCAGGATAGAGTGGGGGTGAAATCCTCAGGAATTGATCCATCCGGATGGTTAAAATATCCGTATATGTGGAGAGACAAAGGGGAGATACAGCGACTAATAGTGCAATATGCCAAAATCCAGGGATAAAACTGAATAAAGATTGGTAATACACTCACATTGAAAAGAGCTATACCAGCTCTGGAATGGAGGGCGTGTAGCGGTATAATCCCCGCTTAGCGGATATACCGGAGTGTTATGTCCGTCAATACAGTCTGAGTATCCAAGTGATAAAAAGACAACAATAGTGCTCTCAATGTGATAAAAAATGAGATATAAAATAGATAAAATTATGCTCACAAACATAGAGCAGGAATTACTGCTCTATTTATAAAGCGTTGGTGGAATGTTCTGTACACACAACAACGATACAAAACAACTTAAATTTACTGGTATCAAAAAATGTGTCACCCCTTGGAGAGGTGGTGGTATCAAAAACATTTTAGGCAACATAGAGATGGAGTGGGTATTTAACATGAAAATCAGAAAAACTTAATACATTTTAGGAGATATTTATGATGACAAGAGTACCAAGCCTGAATCACAGAAGCATCAGCAAAAATAATACCAGGTAGGTACATGTCTGAAATATATATAAAAAAAAAAAAAGTTGAGCGAGCCCGACCTCCGCGTGTCAGGGGCACTGCGCCCCTTCCGGAAACCCTTCAAGGCTTGTCTAATGATAACATTTTTGGTATAGTCCTCCCACCGCCTAAACTTAAACCAAAACGCGAGTGAGTGCAGACATATGCCGATCCACGTTCTGCAGGAGACGTACCTTTGGCCAAGAGTCAGAAGATATACCAGAGCAATGCGCCCAACCGGGAACCCCGGACTACCTCCATGTCCAACCCTGCAATATACCACTTGTAAGCATCCAAAACCTTACAATAGGCCGTCCATGTACCGGTGGCCAATGATGACCTCACGAGTCTCCCAAGAAAGCCGTTTCGAGACTCCACATCTCCCCGGGCCAAACTGACCATCTGCCATCACCTCCGGTGCCTCCTTCCGAAATCGATACCGTTGCGAACGAGACAGAGCATCAGCCACCACATTCAAATACCCTGGCAGATGACGCGCGCAGAACACCAAGTTAAGCGACATACAAAGCAACATGAAGCGATGCAAGAGACCACTGAGACGGAAGAAGCCAATAGATTATTAACTGCATGCACCACTGACAAGTTGTCCGAGTAGAAAAAAATGTTCCGATCCATGAGGAGATAACCCCATAGAGACACCAACAGAGGGAAGAGCTCCAGGAAGGCCAAGTTCTGCATCAGCAGGCTGCCTGCCCAGGACCCCGGCCAAGTCGCAGCACACCACCACCCCCGAAATAAGACCCAAAACCTACACTGCCTGAGGCATCCGTGTACAGCTCTAGGTCCGCTGCCGACACTGCTGCCTTACAAAATAATAATTTCCCATTAAAGTGCTCCAAGTAGGTGTCCCAGACATCAAGGTCCACCCACATGAGCTTAGATATCCTTAAAAAAGGATGCGGAGACCGTACAACCGCCGTCGCTCGTGAGAGACTGCAATTGAAAATTCGCCCCAATGGGATCAACCGACACGCAAACGTAAGTTTGCCTATCAGTGACTGCAATTGCTTCAACATGACTTTCTGAGACCGACAGACACCTGCCACCACCTCCTGCAGCCCCAGGAGTTTTTATGAGAGGCCGGCGCGGGGTACTGACACCCTGCACCGGCTGCGTACTGAAAGGGGGACTCCCTCTGAGCCAGTATCAGCTTCATCCACAGAGGGAGATCCATCTGATCCAACCACATCCCCGGATTAGCTGCCAACCGCTGGCGGAACTGCTCGTCGTACTTCCACCACGCCATCCCCCCATACGTATGATAAGCTTCCCAGATCCTATCCAGATAGCAGAACAAGGAAGAGCAGGTCCCCCGAAGACTTGTCGTCTATCACACTGGCTTGTATACAAAATGCCCGCAGCCAGTTCCCTAACGACTTAGGGATCTTACGATACCTCTTCCATTTATCTTTTTTCTCCTTTTTGGTGTCCTTCTTATCTGCCTCCTTGAGGTACAGATATTCCTCCAAAGGGAGGAGTGGGAAAACCTCCACAAACTCAACCTGCCAGATCTTGTCCTTCATGTCCTGTTTGAGGTGCATGCACAGGGGCACGCGAACGAAACGTATGCGTTCTGGCGTGCCGCATCCGGCACAAACCCTGCCTCTCACTTGACGGACGTTCCATCCGCGGCAGCACCCTGCATTGCTTGCTTCGCCATCGCGGGGACCCACACCTCCAGGGCACAAACCTGCCCCGCGTCTGACCTATGTGTACCTCCCTTTCCTCAAGCCTCAATAAGGTGTTGTATGGATTGTAACAAAGCAAGTGAAGATGCAGTAGGGTTTGACTCACCAACCAAGCTCTTTGTAGGCAACAGCCTCAGGGGTTGCTCCTTGAGGTTCCACCGGAACAGAATGCTCCGCCACATCTCTCCTCACGCCAACCGGGGAATCCACCCAATGCCGGGAATATCCAGAATGCAAACCACTGCCAGACCTGGAACAAGAACAAGAATGCCTGGGTCGGTTGTACTGTTCTGTGCTCTCCCTACCCTTGCGTCCCCGGGCGCAGGGTGACCCCCTCCTGGTGTCTGGCCCTGGCTCCTATCAGCCCAATCCCTAAACCCTACCCCACCAATCACCATAAGGCTCCCCCTAGGCCCGCCACCAAGTCCTGTCAGGACCCCTCTGCTAAGTTGCAGTTTTCTCCTTGGTGCTACAGTTTTGCACTTGAGTTTGGATTGTCTCATTCTATATATGTTTGAGCGGAAGGCTGCTTGAGGTGTTATGTTTGAGGTAGACTAGCTGCTGCACTGTGTCTGCCGATATGTGGGGAAACTTTGTGAGATTTTCTGCGTGGAGAGGTAAATGCATGTGGAGTTTCTGCTTTGGTGTTGTGTTCTTGGTTTGCATGTGACGTAGGCTGCTTGAGGAGTTGGGGTTGTTTGCAGTGCAGTGAGTGTGAAGAGGCCTGTTAGTGGTGCAGTGTGTTGAGAATGAGGGGTTGTCTATATGTATGGGGTTTAGGAGCTGTAGTGTATATGGAGTAGAATTTGACTGCAGTGTGTGGGGCGCTGGATGGAGGCTATAGGATGTGGGGGATAAGGGCTGCAATGTGTCGGGATAGGGGCTGAAGTTTATGGGGGCAATAAGAGCTGCAGTGTGTGGGTGGGATAGGGACTTTAGTGTATGGGGAAGATATAGGATGTAGTATATGGGGGATTAGGGGCAGTGTTGTTTGCATGATAAGGGGCTATGGTGTTTGGGGGATAGGGGCTGTGGTGGGGCAATTAGGCTGTGATGGGAGTATAGGAGCTGTGATGGGGGAGATTTGGGCTGAGATATGGACAGTTTGCAAGTGTGGCAACTCAGACGTCTGTTCTCAGACGTCTGAGGAGGTTATAATTAATAATTGTATACGTGATAACTTATAATGTGAACTTCAGTACATTGGCAAGATGTATCAGAATTTAAAAGATGGATCCTACAACACATATGTTCTGTTACTAATCCCTATATCTTTACTCCAATATTCCGTCACATTAGAGCACACCATGAAGGTGAGCCATCACACTTGTCCTTTCAAGTTATCAAAAAAATGAAAACTGAATAGTAGGAAAGGTAACTTCAATAACCTACTTCTTTAACCCCTTAAGGACCAAACTTCTGGAATAAAAGGGAATCATGACGTGTCACACACGTCGTGTGTCCTTAAGGGGTTAAAAAAGAATCTATGTGGATCTATATATTCAAAACATTGCCTCCTGGTGACCTTAATGAGGAGTTTCAGTTTACTCCCTTTATAGACAATTAGGAATTTGAGTGACATCTATTATTTATGTTTACACGCAAAAGGGTGATAAAACATCAATCCAATTGTCCCCCAAAACAAGGACAGAAGGTGCCTGTAGCAAGTGTGTTAAAAAATGATAAGCTTAGAGTCATGTCTACAAATGCTCGCAGTTTAGGGAATAAGATCCATGAACTTGTGGCAATAATGGCAACTGATAGTTTAGATTTAGTCGCTGTTACTGAGACATGGTATAATGAAAAAAATGACTGGGACATAGCAAAACCAGGGTACTCTTTATATAGAAAAGACAGGGAAGGCAAGAAAGGGGGAGGGGTGGCCCTGTATGTGAAGGATAGCATAAAATCTAGCCTAATAAAGGTTAGTGAGACGAACATAGAGTCCATTTGGGTTACGTTAGAATTTGGTAATCACACAGTAGTTTGTGTAGGTGTGATTTATAGGCCCCCAGGACAAATTGAAGAGTTAGATAATCTACTAGTTGAAGAAATAGCTAAAATGACAATGAAGGGGGAAGTTATCACCATGGGTGACTTTAATCTTCCTGATGTGAATTGGAAAACAAAAATAGCTACTTGTGCCAGAAGCACACATATTCTAAACTCCCTACTGGGATTGTCTCTAAAACAAGTCGTTGAGGAGCCAACTCGTAAAGAGGCCATACTAGATTTAGTGTTAACAAATGGAGATTTGGTATCAGATATTACTGTAGGTGAAAGTTTAGGATCCAGTGATCATCAGTCAGTGTGGTTTAATATAAGAACAGTGACTGAGTCACACCACACAAAAACAAAAGTTTTAGACTTTAGAAAAACAGACTTTTCTAAAATTAGAATATGTGTAAAGGAGTCATTATCAGACTGGATCAACTTAAATGGAGTCCAAAATAAATGGGATTATTTAAAAGCTGCACTACTGAAGGCAACAGAAAATTGCATTAGGCTTGTCAGTAAAAGCAAAAAATTCAAGAAACCACTGTGGTACTCCGCAGATGTGGCCAAAATAGTAAAAAACAAAAAGTTAGCATTTAGTAATTATAAAAAAACCCAGAGTGAGGAAGACAGAATGACCTATAAGATTAGGCAGAAAGAGGCTAAGCAAGTTATAAGAGCTTCCAAATCACACACAGAAGAGAAAATAGCACAGTCAGTAAAAAAGGGGGACAAAACTTTTTTTAGATACATAAATGAGAAAAGAAAAGTAAAACAAGGATTAGTTAGATTAAAAACAAAAGAAGGAAGGTATGTAGAGGAGGATAAAGGTCTAGCTGACTGCCTCAATGAATATTTTTGTTCGGTATTTACAGCTGAAAATGAAGGAAAGGGACCTCTGTTAAAAAAAAGGATAAATGAGTCATTTATTACATGTGAGTTTACAGAGGAAGAGGTTCTATTTCAACTGTCAAAAGTAAAGACAAATAAGTCAATGGGACCTGATGGAATACACCCAAAGCTATTAAAAGAGCTTAGTGGTGTACTAGCAAAACCATTAACAGATTTATTTAACCAATCATTGTTAACAGGAGTAGTCCCAGAAGATTGGAAGTTAGCGAATGTTGTGCCCATTCACAAGAAAGGTAATAAGGAGGAGTCGGGCAACTATAGGCCAGTAAGCCTTACTTCAGTAGTGGGGAAAGTGATGGAAACCATGTTAAAGGATAGGATTGTTGAACATCTAAAAACACATAGATTTCAAGATCAGAGACAACATGGGTTTACTTCAGGGAGATCATGCCAAACTAATCTTATTGATTTTTTTGATTGGGTAACTAAAATTATAGATCAGGGTGGTGCAGTAGACATTGCTTACCTAGATTTCAGTAAGGCTTTTGACACTGTTGCACATAGAAGGCTTATCAATAAACTGCAATCTTTGAGTTTGGATTCCAATATTGTTGAATGGGTAAGGCAGTGGCTGAGTGACAGGCAACAGAGGGTTGTAGTCAATGGAGTATATTCGAAGCTTGGGCTTGTCACCAGTGGGGTACCTCAGGGATCTGTACTTGGACCCATTCTCTTTAATATTTTTATTAGTGATATTGCAGAAGGTCTTGATGGTAAGGTGTGTCTTTTTTGCGGATGATACTAAGATATGTAACAGGGTTGATGTTCCAGGAGGGATAAGCCAAATGGCAAATGATTTAGGTAAACTAGAAAAATGGTCAGAGTTGTGGCAACTGACATTTAATGTGGATAAGTGCAAGATAATGCATCTTGGACGTAAAAACCCAAGGGCAGAGTACAGAATATTTGATAGAGTCCTAACCTCAACATCTGAGGAAAGGGATTTAGGGGTGATTATTTCTGAGGACTTAAAGGTAGGCAGACAATGTAATAGAGCAGCAGGAAATGCTAGCAGAATGCTTGGTTGTATAGGGAATTAGCAGGTATTAGCAGTAGAAAGAGGGAAGTGCTCATGCCATTGTACAGAACACTGGTGAGACCTCACTTGGAGTACTGTACACAGTACTGGAGACCATATCTTCAGAAGGATATTGATACCTTAGAGAGAGTTCAAAGAAGGGCTACTAAACTGGTTCATGGATTGCAGTATAAAACTTACCAGGAAAGGTTAAAGGATCTTAACATGTATAGCTTGGAGGAAAGACGAGACAGGGGGGATATGATAGAAACATTTAAATACATAAAGGGAATCAACACAGTAAAGGAGGAAACTATATTTAAAAGAAGAAAAACTACCACAACCAGAGGACATAGTCTTAAATTAGAGGGACAAAGGTTTAAAAATAATATCAGGAAGTATTACTTTACTGAGAGGGTAGTGGATGCATGGAATAGCCTTCCAGCTGAAGTGGTAGAGGTCAACACAGTAAAGGAGTTTAAGCATGCGTGGGATAGGCATAAGGCTATCCTAACTATAAGATAATGCCAGGGACTAATGAAAGTATTTAGAAAACTGGGCAGACTAGATGGGCCGAATGGTTCTTATCTGCCGTCAAGTTCTATGTTTCTATGTTTCTATGTTAACTAATTCCTATTTGTTTAACATTCTATGTATTTATACACATGTACGTTTATATTTTTCTTCTTTCTTTTTCCATTTTTACTTGGTATCCATTTAATTATGTTTTCAGTTAGTTAGTCTTTATTATTTGTTTGGGTATATTGTATCTATGTGCTTTTTGCACTTATTTATTTTAATAAAAAAATATTATAAAGCTATTTATTTTACTTGCGTTCAAGCCCCAATCATGCCACAGGCATTTTTCTGCATGATACATTCCATGTCAATTTAGTACTGTTTTAAATACACTGCCTTTTTTATGATTGACGTTGGAGGAGGAGGGGGTATGTCAAGCATATCTGTACCACTACAATAAGTTATTTAGAAGCTACCACTGTCTGATGCTTTATCATATTTTAGACTGTTACGGACCGTTTCAGCATAAAAGGGGAAAAATCAGTTTAGGCGATAATCCCCTTTTCCCAAAAAGGCACAGCTACTGTAAAAGCACCAAAACTCACGAATTCGGATATAAATGAATGCACCAAACTCCCGAACTGCATACAAGGGAATAAGGTAGCACTCCAGCTGGAACCACACGAATAGCTGCTAGCAGACGAACAGGAAAAGCAGATATCAGCTTACACTCCTAGCAGTCAATCTCCAGCAGCATACAGTGAATCCCCCCAAGAACGAGACAAGGCTCCGTGTTGATAGGTCAAGCAGTGGTCTGAGGTGCTGGGCACCCAGCCTGGTTTTTATTACATGAGTACACATACAGGCCACACCCAGGGGGAGGCATAAAATAACCAATAACATAGATGTTACCTCCCACACATCCCTTCCCCTTAGTGTGACACTTAATCCCATTATGTGTACAGTTCAAAATATACTTTTACATAACTTTCATAACTTTACAACCATACATCGTATCCACATAACAATCACATATTCAGACTCAGCATACTTTAAACATAACCACTCTCAAAAATCATACAAATCCCTCCAGTAAATAAAAAGTTACACGAAAGTCCTTTTATGACCGACCGCAAGCACCTTTTCTTGCCCAAAACAGTTCCATGGATTTGGGCTGTGCGGTCGGTCACTTTCTAGCATAAAAACGGCTAAGTCCCGTTCGAAGTATGGCCGGTACTTCAACTTTAGTCGAAGTGTCGAAGTGAAGTCGATGGTACGGGTCGGCGGTGTTCGAGTTAAAATGGCCGCCGCCACGTGGTCCTTTGTCCGATGCCGGTCACTTCAATTACTTCGACAACTTCGGAAACTCCGGCACTTCGGTAACTTCGGCACTTCGGCTGCATCCGAAGTGCCCTATAAAAAGTGTCAATTCTTCTCCCATAGTAATAAAAGGGCCGAACACTGTTTGTAAAGGGCCCAATCTCCCAGGGCCATAGTCCAAAGGCAGCAGGCGGGCAACCAGGCTCCTCCAATACAATGTGGCGAGATTGGTTTAGTCACATAGACGTTAGCTTTTTATTCTACCTTACTGAGCTCTATAATGAGTGAGCTCAGCACCAGTATTTAAAGCATAGTTTAGTCCCTGTTTTTTTTTTTTTATTATTATTATTATTTATTCATTCATCATTGCTCCTTACACCTGTTGGGTTTTCCATAATCATCTAGGCTCTTTAATAAAAATGTCATGGGTTCGGTCCTTATATGCCTCGTTTCCACTGAGCGGTACCTTTCGGGTCGGTTCGCTCTGGTCGGCTATTTATACTTAAAGCGGTACGGTTCGTGTTGGTTCAGTCTAGTACGCTATTTTGAGTGTTTCCAATATGAAAGTGGCCAATGCAACCGAACCAAACCGCACCATTCCTGGGCCCCCTTTAGATGTAGGGCCATAGGAGATTGTATGGTACGGTTAGGGCGGATCTACTGGCGTCACACTATATAATCCATTGATTGGCGGTCAGGAAAAAGTCAATGCTCACGACAAATGACCCGCTAGGCATTTGGTCTAAACCCCCCATGCTCCCTGGCGGTCCGACTTGCAGTGGAAAGGCTCACCTGAATAGGCTGGACCATTCTAACCTTTCCGAACTGTACCGACCCGAACCATACCGCTCAGTGGAAACGTGGCATTAGTCTATTATGCTGTGATGGACCTCCCTCTGTTCCTTGTATTTGGAACATAGGCGTGCGCACGGGGTGTGCCGGGTGTGCCTGGGCACACCCTAATCCCCGTGGCACGCCTATGTATTGAGTCCTGCAGGAACAGCGTTCCTGCACTTTTATTTGAGCAGGAACGCTGTTCCTGCAGGCACTCAGCTCCCCCTTCCTCACCCTATGTTCCCCCTGTCATGGGGGATGAAGGACCCCCACCCCCCGGTCAGGCGCCGGTCTCCACTCAGCCGCGGCGAGGGAGCTGTGTGCTCTCTGCTTCCTCTCGCCGCGCGCTGTTTGCTGATGCTGGGAGCCGGAATATGACGTCATATTCCGGCTCCCAGCTACAGCAGACAGCCCACGCGGCGAGAGGAAGCAGAGAGCACACAGCTCCCTCGCCGCGGCTGAGTGGAGACCGGCGCCTGACCGGGGGGTGGGGGTCCTTCATCCGGCGCCTGACCGACCCACTGGACCCCAGGGACAAGTCCACCAGAACTCCAGGTAGGGAGGCTGGGTGGACATTTTTTAATTAAAAAATACTAATTTGTATGTATGTGTCTGTGAGTGATTGTGCCTGTGAATGTATGTATGTGTGTGTGTGTCTGTGTGTATGTATCTGTGAGTGATTGTGCCTGTGAATGTATGTATGTGTGTGTGTGTGTGTCTGTGTGTATGTATCTGTGAGTGATTGTGTCTGTGAATGTATGTATGTGTGTGTGTGTCTGTGTGTATATGTCTGTGAGTGAGTGTGTCTGTGAATGTGTGTGTGTCTGTGTGTATGTGTCTGTGAGTGAATGTGTGTATGTGTCTGTGTGTCTGTGAGTGAGTGTGTCTTTGAATGTATGTATGTGTGTGTGTCTGTGTGTGTGTGTCTGTGAGTGAGTGTGTCTGTGAATGTATGTATGTGTGTCTGTGAATGTAGGTGTGTATCTGAGAGTGTGTGTGTCTGAATGTGTGTGTGTGTCTGTGAATGTGTGTGTCTGTAGGTGTGTTGGTGTCTATGAATGTGTGTGTGTGCACGCGTATATATGTGTGTCTGTGTATGTGTCAGTCTGTGTGTGCACGCATATATATATATATATATATATATACACACACACACACACACGTGTATATTATTTTTTTTTGGGAGGTGGTAAAAGAGTTCCCACACTTTATTCCCCAGGACTTCACCGGAGATCTCCGGATCTCCCCTGTCGGCTCACGCAGAGTCGGCGCTATCTGAGTGCCGGCTCTGCTCTAAGCCTCCATGGGCTGGCTGGCGGGGAGATCAAAGATCTACCTCACCAGCCCACAGCAACATGGAGGGAGGCAGTAGAGGACCCGGGGAGCTCTAGACAGCAGCTCCGCCAGGTTCCTCTCACGAGATCTGAGCATTGCCACGGCAACACTCAGATCTCGCGAGAGTTAACTCTAGCCCCGCAGGCTAGAGTTCACTCTCCACTGGACCACCAGGGATGGCACATGGCAGCAAGGATCCCCCCTCCCTATATAAGGTAGGGAGGGGGGATATTTACTAATCTGCCCCCACCTCCACAATAACTCCAAACATACAGCCCGCACGCTCACACACACAGTACACTAACCGCACCCTCACAAACACACAACACCCTCACACACAGCACACTAACAGCACCCTCACAAACACACACAAACAGCACCCTCACAAATACACGACACCCACATCACACAAACGGCACCATCACACGCACACATCACACAAACAGCACCCTCACACACACAGCACCCTCACACAGCACAGTAACAGGACCCTAACAAACACACACACAAACACCCTCACCCACATAGCACACTACCAGCACCCTCACACCACCCTCACACAGCACACGAGCCTCACACCACCCTCACACAGCACACGAGCAGCACACACATACACAGCAGTATATGTGTGTATGTATGTATGTATATATATATATATATATATATATATATTACATATATACACATGCGCCGTGTGTTTGTGCTTTAGGGTGCACACCCTAATGCAATAGGCTGCGCACGCCTATGATTTGGAATGATTGGTTGAAGTTAGCTACCATAATGTGCATACTCCCTTGAGTAGACAGCATAACATACAAAAAAAACTGGTTGTGCCAAAATGTGTAAAACCTATAATAATAGAAATATTTTAAAAAGTCCAAATTATCACAGTCCAAATGTCACAATCCCAGCTGTTTCTGGATTCTTAGAGAAAGTTGGTTCTTGGTTAAGGTGCTTGCAAATATATGTAGGGAGATACAAAGTGACAAATAATAGTGCAGACTGTTTTGGTAGAAAAACAGAGCTCACAACAGTAGTATATGAGGTAGCACTCACATATTATGGAGCCTAAACTAGCTCTAAGTAAGATTTCTTGCATCAGTACAATCCCCACTGGTGAACATAACTTATGAGGCGAATATCTCGATGTGCAGGTAGTTATATGAAAGAAGAAGAAAATATCCAATAGTGCTAACTGTAAACATAAATATGTGATGCAGTACAAAAATGTATTATACTCACATTTGATAGAATGTTAAGTTGCTCAAATATCTGTGCATAGGTGGTATAAGCCCCACTATGGATATGTTGGTAAATAGTTGTCGAGATCTGAAGTTCGGTGTGCCAGGAACAAATAAAAATTTTTTTTTTAATTGCATACAAAGTGTAATAAATGGTCTATCAGAAAGTGAATTAAAACCAAATATACGTTAATGCTTAAAAGAAATGAAACATAAATGTTACAATATTACACAACACGTTTCACCCAAAAAGGCGTTTTCAAGTGTAAACAGATTGATCTGGCACACAGGGGTATATATAGGGGTAATGGCAAAAAAAAAGAGGGCAAAAGTGTCCCCTTGAAGAGCCCTGTGGCGGCGAAACGCGCGTCGGGACTTGCTTGTCTCTGTGTGTGATCGGTGCTAAGATCGTGGAATTTTATTAGTACTAAGATTCAAGTTTGATACACCATTTTCTAATGATGATAATACAATGGTATATTATGATCACACACAGAGATTTATCTTTTAATATTCACCCATTTACCCTGTAAATAGTATTTGATTACTTTTTCTATTATTACTTGTTGTATTTTTTTATTTTGCTGGTTAGCAATATTAGAGTTTAGTTACCATAGGGAGAGGGGTGGGATCTAGCAGAGGTGCCCTCGAAGGCACAGGTTAGTAACCCTAATTATTATTATATTTATTTACAATCTATTAATTATTTATTTATCTATCATTGTTCACTTTATTTTGATTTATTTCTCTTTATTCATATTTAAAAAAAAAATGTGTGTTTATCATTGAGGTAACGTATGACTCCTTCGTATGACTCTCCATACAACCCTGCTATATATGGACACTAATATAATCTTTGCAAATTTTATTTATGGTTAAGAGGATTAAGGCAGCCTATTTGGCTGTTCGGAAAACGTTATTCTAAAAGTCATTATTTTTGTATAATATAATAGTGTTCAATATACATTTTAACACTCAAATAAAAGTTACATTTTAGATATAATCAGGCTGGATCATTTTTTATTGTTATATCCCTTCACAAACAAGGAACAGAGATACAAAAAGATAGCAAAGCCACTGAATGATTATTGATTTACAAGATTACAGTGCCGATGTCCCTTAGCGCTGGCTCAGGCTCCTCTTCCTTCGCTGATATCCGCCGATGTGGAGACCTAAGGAGCAGCGTGGTGAGCAGGGCAAGCACATCCTTAAAGGCAAACATTGAATCAATTATTTCCTATAGGATTTTCCATAACGCATGCAAAGCATGAGCACGTCCACCATCATTTAGTGGACATGAAATTCACTAGAGACCCCGGAAGTGTCTCTAGTGGCTGAGTTAATTACAATAATTACAATTGCAGGGTTAAGGGTACAGGGGCACTGCACCTGAATCAATTCAATGAGATAAAGTGGTCTTGGTGCCTATAGTGCCCCTTTAACGGGACACTATAGGCACTCAGACCAATTCAGCTCATTGAAGTGGTCTGGGTGCAGTGTCCCAGCACCCTTAACCATGCAAAGCTAATTTTTTAATTTTTTTTTATAAATTTCAATAATTAGCTTTGTGGGTAGCTCCACCTCTACTTTTGGTCACCTAACTGACGCTGGACGTCCTCAAGGACATCCAGTGTTACTGGGATCCCATAAGAAAGCATTGTATAATGCTTTCCTATGGGGAAATCCTAATGCGATGCGCATTATGTCTCCCCACTGGCTGAGGTCGGTGAGGGAGGAGCTGAGGCAGACCCAAGACCCGGGTAAGTGACAGAAGGGGTTTTAACCCCTTCTGCCCTTTGGGGAAGGTGGGAAGCACTATAGGGAACTACAGTCTAGAGTACAGTCTACTCTAGACTGTAAGCTTATTTGAGCAGGGTTCTCATCAACCAATTGTTCCTGTAGCATTTTGCAATTGTCTTATTTCTTGTAAAATTTAAATTTAAAATATTGTAAAACACTGTGGAATACGTTGGCTCTATATAAATGCTAATAATAATAATAGTAATAAAGTTCCCAAATTAGGGGAGCTATCTACTAAACAGTACCCTAACTTGGTATGTTAAGAATAGCAATCCCACTTCATGGTTCCAAATTATGAAGCTATCTACTAAAAAATGCTATAACTTGGTATTTTAAATATTGCAATCCCACACCAGGGCCCCAAATTAGGGAACTTTCTACTAAACAGTGTACTGATTTGGTATCCCTACATAGGGCAAATTCACATAAGGGTGATATTGATATTGTGATATTGTGATAGTGATATTGCAGAAGGTCTTGATGGTAAGGTATGTCTTTTTGCTGATAATACTAAGATATGTAACAGGGTTGATGTACCAGGAGGGATAAGCCAAATGGTAAACTAGAAAAGTTTAGGTAAACTAGAAAAATGGTCAGAGTTGTGGAAATTTATACTTGATTAGAATTAAATATATAAAAGATTAACGAGCACCATAGTAATTGGAGGTAAACTGAGACATCAAAAAGGAAAAGGAATGAATACTTATTTTTTTTTTAATTTATTTATTTATTTATTTATTTATTTTATTGTTTTTTTTTTAATTTATTTTTTTGTGTATAATAGAAATACAATCGTTAAATTTAGGTTGAAATAAATACTAAAAAAGTATAAGAAAGAGAGGAAATTGAGGAAGAGATAGAAGATTAGGAACTTTTCCCTTAACAGTTTAATATGTTACAAATAAATATGTCAATTTCATCAGAAGTATAATGCAAGATTATATCTCATGTTGTGCACTATGATAACATCCTCTCTTTTGATAACATTGACTTGCTTGATGTGTACTATGATAACATGGTTTCTCTTTATACACCCCTCCCTTTTTTTTCTGTATCCCCTTTGATTTTATATGAAGAAAAACAATAAACAGTAAATTCTAAAAAAAATGTGGATAAGTGCAAGATAATGCATCTTGGACGTAAAAACCCAAGGACAGAGTACAGAATATTTGATAGAGTCCTAACCTCAACATCTGAGGAAAGGGATTTAGGGGTAATTATTTCTGATGACTTAAAGGTAGGCAGACAATGTAATAGAGCAGCAGGAAATGCTAGCAGAATGCTTGGTTGTATAGGGGGAGGTATTAGCAGTAGAAAGAGGGAAGTGCTCATGCCATTGTACAGAACACTGGTGAGACCTCACTTGGAGTACTGTACACAGTACTGGAGACCCTATCTTCAGAAGGATATTGATACCTTAGAGAGAGTTCAAAGAAGGGCTACTAAACTGGTTCATGGATTGCAGGATAAAACTTACCAGGAAAGGTTAAAGGATCTTAACATGTATAGCTTGGAGGACAGACGAGACAGGGGGGATATGATAGAAACATTTAAATACATAAAGGGAATCAGCACAGTAAAGGAAATGACTATATTTAAAAGAAGAAAAACTACCACAACAAGAGGACATAGTCTTAAATTAGAGGGACAAAGGTTTAAAAATAATATCAGGAAGTATTACTTTACTGAGAGGGTAGTGGATGCATGGAATAGCCTTCCAGCTGAAGTGGTAGAGGTTAACACAGTAAAGGAGTTTAAGCATGCGTGGGATAGGCATAAGGCTATCCTAACTATAAGATAAGGCCAGGGACTAATGAAAGTATTTAGAAAATTGGGCAGACTAGATGGGCCGAATGGTTCTTATCTGCCGTCACATTCTATGTTTCTATGTTTCTATGTTTCTATGAACATTTGGGTAGCTATATACTAAACAACCTAGAGAGCAAAATAATAAGAAAAAAAAGCAATTTTTTTAAGGATACCACATTAGGTAGCTATCTACTAAACAACCGAGAGAGCAAATTTAAAAAAAAAAAAAAATTCTTAGTTTTGCTCTTTTATTTGTCATCCTTATTAACAACAACTAGATCGGAAAAAATTCAGATCCATTCATTTCAAAATCTTTCATTTTTGGTAATTTTGAATGCTGCCAAATTGGAAAATCAGATGCTTCTGAATTCCAAAATTCAAATGAAATTTGATTTGACTGAATCTGAATGCATATGTCTAGAACTAATCTAAGTCCAACTAAATATTGCCTACTCTTAGCTTGGGTGAATTGAATCAATAATATTTTTAATGCCATTTTCATGTCAACACGTAGGAATTCATGTTTTACCTCTTCACTTCCAAAATAAAGCATAAATCAAAATAAATATTTTGACTTGCACTGCTACTAATTCCTTCAGGCATGTTACAAAAACCTAAAAGCAGGCTATTTGACCACTTTTATCTATCTATTTTTGTCACACCTACTACATTTGAGAACATTTGTATTTTTACTTTTATACTGAGATTTCAGGCCCTGTGTCAAATATTGCAAGATTTAGGATACTGTATAATGTATACCGTTTTTTATTTACCATAAATCACTATCAAAGATGAATTAATAATAAAATTACATTTATGTAACATTTTAATTTTACATTTTGAATATCAAGCTGTAACTAAAATTGTAGTATTATTATGTTTACATACAAGCTATGTGTCATTTGCTTCAAAAAAAGTGTTATGCTAATATTAATTTCAAATAAAAGCTGCTTGGTAGGGTTTGTGTTATTTTTGGGATAAGTGGATATGAGAGACTTGATTTTATGTAATTTTATGTAACTTTGTGTATCATTTTTATGTTTTTTTTATGTTTATCTTTTTTAGATTATAATATGACCCTAGTTGTAATCAGAGCTCCAAAGTTATAACCAAAGCCCCTATTTAAAGAAAAACTATTTTCCATTTTTTTAATGTACGTAATTAATTTTTCTGACAGTTATTCAATCTGTTGTTTTTTTTTGTCAATACATTTTTTTTATTGAGAAGTAAAGAATTGTTACATGCAACAGTACAATACATTTTGTATAGGAGTGATTGGACATAGTAGCGTTTTCATTGTACATGCCAAGTTTCTGCTTGTTTGTCCTTGTTTAGGTTAATCCTCTTAAGTATGTAATATCGCTTAAACTAGGTGATACAATAGATAGTGTATGCTCCTCGTACCTAAGAGAATCATCTGGGGTAGATCTGACGTCGGGCGTGTGTTCCCGATTAGTGTGAGGACACCTGGAGTTATGAGATTGGGCCTCTGGGGTATTTGAGGTCTGGATACCCCCCTGTATCGGGATGACAGCGCACCCATCTCAAAGAAAGTGTATGTGACTGTGTGTTTCCTATCCTTCCTCCCCCTACCCCCAGCATCCTCCACATCTGTTATTATTGTCCAGGCTGTGCAAGTGAGGATATGCGGGTAAGCCACAATGTGTGGTGAACCGTACGTCTTTGTCTTATGGTGTCTTGTAGGTATTGTGTTAAACTTGTAATTTAGTTTATCATCCTCAGTGTTTATCCATGTCGTGAGTCGTGAGTGTTCATGTACCCATTGTTGCCTGATCTAAGCCCCTATTGTGACCATTCAACCCTTGTCTGTCTGGTGCCCTCACGCGCACCGTCGCTTTTCTGGGCTGAATTAATTGCTTCATCGGTCCATGTGCCCCTGGTCCTGTCCCCCACCCCCCCTTGACTTAGTACCCTTTGTGGTGTAGCACCTCGCGTTGTGGGTGTCGGAGGCAGTACGGTCACAGGTTTCCCTATTTAAGCACTGGGCGCTGGAGTCTGTTTTGTTGGTGGTGTCGAATGTTGTCTGTGGCTGGGATGGCCCCTAGTTTGTGTGCAACGCTTTGTTCCGTGGCAGGGGAAGCCTGTGTCCCTGAGTCATTATGTCTTAGGTCCCGTTCTGTGCCAGGCTGAGGACGTGGTGAGGGGTTCAACAGTCTTGAGTTATGGTATGTCAGAACTATGGCCGTCATCAGACTGGGGGGTCGGGGACAGGGGTTATTTTGATACCAGAAAGTTGTCCACTTGTTCGTGTGAGTCTGGTCTGTATTAGTCCCCAGCCCCCGGCCCCCCCGGAGCGGACGCAGCCCCCACCCCACTTTGCGGCCCCGCCACCGCAGCTCTCTTGGACACATAGTCCATCCATGGGTACCAGGTCAGCGCACACTTGTCAGCTTTTCCCTGCAGTGAGGCCGTCATCATTTCCATGTTGTAGATGTCTTCCACCCTGGCGATCCACTGCCCCAGGGAGGGTACTGTCATGTTTTTCCAGTGTGTGGGGATGAGCGTCTTGGCCGCCGTGAGCAGGTATATGGTGAGCCCTTTTTGTATGCTTTCAATGGTGTGTGCGTGTGGTTAAGCAACATCGTCAAGGGTTGCAGTGGTAGATCGGTGTCTGTAATTTCTTCTATTGTGCGGTTCACCATTTCTCAGTATGGGGCTATGAGTGGGCATGTCCACCAGACATGGTAGGCTGTACCCTTCTCGGTTCCGCATCTCCAGCATTCGCCGGGAATCGTGTCGTGGACATATCTTAAGATGTCCAGGGTCCTGTACCAGTGCGTCAGGATTTTATAGTTGCATTCTTGGTACTTTGAGCTTACGGTTCCTTTGTGCGTCAACTGGAAGATCTTGTTCCATTCCAGGTCCGTGAGTTCAATCCCCGTTTCCCTTTCCCATCGCTCCGTGAAGCCTAAAGCGCCCTTGTCTACTCTATTCATTAGTGCTGAATACATAGTTGATATGCCGTGTGAGAGCTGTTGCCTAGCTGTGCATAGTTGTTCCGGATATAGGAGGGGCGGTGTACATGATCCTTACCCTTGATAGCGTTATAGTAGGTTTTGAGTTGGTGGTAGTGGAATTCATCCAGTCTGGTCACTCCACGATCCTGTGTCAGGTCTCTCAGGGGTTTAAGGTTCCGGCCACTACACCATTAGTGTAGGTAAACCCAGTCCGCCGCCTGGAAGTTTTTAAGGGCAGCAGTGTTTGGGCCGCCCGCTAATTTTGGGTTGTTAGTTATGGGTGTGAGCGGATTGGGTGATGTGGTGAGCTGTTTGGCGTACCGTATCCCGCACCAGACCCTAAGAGTGGCGTCTATCATCGGCTTGCCTGTGCTTATTTCTCTGAGCGTAGCCTCACCCAGCCACCGTAGCGCTGGGATCTTCCCTTGTGCTTGTTGAAGCTCCATGTCCACCCATTGTTTGGGTTGGCGTGCCAGTCGACCAGTCGATGTAGGTGGGTCGCCTGTTAATACATGAGTGCGGAGGGGAGTCCCATTCCTCCACTGCTCTTTGGACGCTCTAATATTGATCTCCGGACCCGTGTAGGCCTTTGGTTCCATATAAACTGTCTAACGTTGGTGGTTAGCGTCTGGAAGAAGACTTGGGGGATGGTGGTAGGCAGCGTCTGAAATAAGTATAGAATGCGCAGCATAATATTCAGTTTTATAGCGCTTATGCGGCCAAACCACGATGTGTACTTGGATGTCCATTGTTTTAAATCTTGCTGTAGCGTCACGAGGAGAGGTGCGAAGTTCAGTAGGTATATCTGCGAGAGATCTTTTGGCAGCCAGACTCCAAGGTATCAAAGCTTTGAGGTGCAGATTTTGAATGGGAAGTGTGCTTCGATATGTTGCGTTAGGGCTATGTCCTGTGCCAACGGCATCGCTTCCGATTTCTCTGAGTTAAGTTTCAAGTTAGAGACTATGTTGTATTGTTTAAACGCCTCTAGCAAGTTCGGGCAGAGATTCTGGGTTGTTCTATGAAGAAGAGCATATCGTCAGTATATGCCGCAACCCAATGTTCCGCCCCACCCAGTCGGGTCCCCACAATGCCCCCGTCCCGTCTGACCGCCTCCAGAAAAGGTTTGAGAGTGAGGGCAAACAGGAGGGGTGACAGGGGACAGCCCTGGCGGGTGCCATTGTGAATGCTAAATGGTTTTGTCAGTGCTCCGTTGACCCGAATGCGTGCCGTTGGGTTGGTGTACAGAGCGGCCACCCATGTTTGTAAGTTGGGGCCGAAACCCATATGGCGTAGCGTCTCCGCGAGGAAGGTCCAATCCACCCGGTCAAACGCTTTTTCAGCGTCTGTTGACAGGAGCATAACCTCCCGTTTACCAGACCTGGCCGCGTGGATTACGTTGAGAGCTCTGATGGTGTTGTCCCTGGCCTCCCTCCCGGGTATGAAACCGACTTGGTCTGGATGTACCAGATCAGGTAGAGCTTGGGTGAGCCGAAGCGCCATTGCCTCAGCAAATATCTTCAGGTCCGCGTTCAGTAATGAGATTGGACGGTAGCTGGCACAATTAGTGGGATCTTTACCCTCTTTTGGGAGGACGGTGACGATGGCACGCAAGGTGTCCATGGGGAAGCAGCCACCCGTTAGGATTGAGTTGAGGCCTGTTAAGAGTCTCGGCAATAGTATGTCCTTAAAGGTGCGATGGTACAATAGCGGTAGCCCGTCCGGACCTGGAGCCCGATGTGGCTTTGAGGCTTTCATTGCTCCGGCCAGTTCTTCGATCGTCAGAGGTTGGTCTAATTCTGCCTCCTGCTCCGGGGTGAGTTTTCTAGCCACATGTCTTTCAAGGTATGCCAGAACTCTGTTTCTATGGCGCTGCCCCGCGGGTCCCTCCCTTGCTCGTGCCTGTGCGTATAGCGCCACGTAGTATTCTTGGAAGGGCTCCAGGATGCCCTCCGGCAGGCGTGTGATGCCTCCGTCTCGTGTGTGGATCTTGTGGATGTGTTGTGTCCTCTTTTTATCCTGTAATATCCGTGCCAGCAGTCTGCCACTCTTTTTAGAGTGTTCATAGAAGAATCTAGCTGACTTCCTAGCTGTGTGTAGTTGTCCCTGCGATAGGATGTCTCGGAGTTCCCTACGGGTCACTGTGAGGTGGAGATATGTGCCTTCATCCAGTGTGTGTTTATGTTCGTGTTCCAGGTCAGTTATGCGCTTCGTCAGGGTGGTTAGGCGTGTGAGTCGGTCTTTTTAGCGCCTCGTACTCTCTGTGATGAGGCGGCCCCGGATGACGCATTTATGCGCTTCTCAGAGCATTAGTGGAGGCACCTCCGAATGCTCGTTGTCAGCGAAGTATTGGGTTAGGGTTTCAGCTACCATGGTCTTGAGTGCGAGGTCATCGAGAAAGGACTCATTAAGTTTCCACTGTCGTTCTCTGCGTTTGAACAGTGGAGATCGTGTGTGAGCCACCACAGGTGCGTGGTCAGAGTGATCCATTGGTTCAATGTTAGTATTATGCAGCAGGTTCAAGTATTCTAGTAAATTTATGTTCATGGTTTATGACTTTCACGTTACTTCACTGACAAGATTGAACAGCTAAGGAAAGAATTCTCCCCGCCTTGCCTTTCTGTTTCTCAATCACACATAGATCATGCCTTTCCTACCCTTCAGACATTCTCCCCAGCTACTGACCAAGAGGTGGCTGCTCTTCTTTGCTCCTCTCGCCCCACCACTTGCCCGCTCGATCCTGTCCCATCTCACCTTATCAGATATCTCTCCACTTGTCTCGTGCCTTCTCTAACACACATCTTCAACTGCTCGCTCTCTTCTGGCATCGTCCCTGCTGACCTTAAACATGCCACTGTAGTGCCTATACTAAAAAAAACATCCCTCGACCCATCCACCCTCTCTAACTACCGTCCCATATCCCTGCTCCCTTTTTCCTCAAAGCTTCTGGAAAGACTTGTCTTTACCCGTGTGTCTCATTTCCTCAATTCCAACTCTCTCCTTGACCCCCTTCAATCTGGCTTCCGCCCTCTCCACTCTACAGAGACCGCCCTTATGAAAGTCACTAACGACCTAATCACAGCTAAATCCAAAGGCCACTACTCCATACTAATTCTTCTTGACCTCTCAGCGGCCTTTGACACCCTTGATCATGCTCTCCTTCTTCAAACTCTTCAATCGCTTGACCGTCTGACCGCCTCCAGAAAAGGTTTGAGAGTGAGGGCAAACAGGAGGGGTGACAGGGGACAGCCCTGGCGGGTGCCATTGTGAATGCTAAATGGTTTTGTCAGTGCTCCGTTGACCCGAATGCGTGCCGTTGGGTTGGTGTACAGAGCGGCCACCCATGTTTGTAAGTTGGGGCCGAAACCCATATGGCGTAGCGTCTCCGCGAGGAAGGTCCAATCCACCCGGTCAAACGCTTTTTCAGCGTCTGTTGACAGGAGCATAACCTCCCGTTTACCAGACCTGGCCGCGTGGATTACGTTGAGAGCTCTGATGGTGTTGTCCCTGGCCTCCCTCCCGGGTATGAAACCGACTTGGTCTGGATGTACCAGATCAGGTAGAGCTTGGGTGAGCCGAAGCGCCATTGCCTCAGCAAATATCTTCAGTAATGAGATTGGACGGTAGCTGGCACAATTAGTGGGATCTTTACCCTCTTTTGGGAGGACGGTGACGATGGCACGCAAGGTGTCCATGGGGAAGCAGCCACCCGTTAGGATTGAGTTGAGGCCTGTTAAGAGTCTCGGCAATAGTATGTCCTTAAAGGTGCGATGGTACAATAGCGGTAGCCCGTCCGGACCTGGAGCCCGATGTGGCTTTGAGGCTTTCATTGCTCCGGCCAGTTCTTCGATCATCAGAGGTTGGTCTAATTCTGCCTCCTGCTCCGGGGTGAGTTTTCTAGCCACATGTCTTTCAAGGTATGCCAGAACTCTGTTTCTATGGCGCTGCCCCGCGGGTCCCTCCCTTGCTCGTGCCTGTGCGTATAGCGCCACGTAGTATTCTTGGAAGGGCTCCAGGATGCCCTCCGGCAGGCGTGTGATGCCTCCGTCTCGTGTGTGGATCTTGTGGATGTGTTGTGTCCTCTTTTTATCCTGTAATATCCGTGTCAGCAGTCTGCCACTCTTATTAGAGTGTTCATAGAAGAATCTAGCTGACTTCCTAGCTGTGTGTAGGATGTCTCGGAGTTCCCTACGGGTCACTGTGAGGTGGAGATATGTGCCTTCATCCAGTGTGTGTTTATGTTCGTGTTCCAGGTCGGTTATGCGCTTCGTCAGGGTGGTTAGGCGTGTGAGTCGGTCTTTTTAGCGCCTCGTACTCTCTGTGATGAGGCGGCCCCGGATGACGCATTTATGCGCTTCTCAGAGCATTAGTGGAGGCACCTCCGAATGCTCGTTGTCAGCGAAGTATTGGGTTAGGGTTTCAGCTACCATGGTCTTGAGTGCGAGGTCATCGAGAAGGGACTCATTAAGTTTCCACTGTCGTTCTCTGGGTTTGAACAGTGGAGATCGTGTGTGAGCCACCACAGGTGCGTGGTCAGAGTGATCCATTGGTTCGATGTTAGTATTATGCAGCAGGTTCAAATATTCTAGTAAATTTATGTTCATGGTTTATGACTTTCACCTATCTGATCCTTCCTATCTATTTATCCCAAATGTTCTCTCCTTTAGTTTTTCATCTCTAATTAATTACCTCAATAGCCCCATGTCTCCCCACCCATAATAGTGTTTTATTTCTTTTTTTTTTCTCTAACCTCAGACCTTATATTTCAGACTGGGCCCCTTAAAACAGCATTAACACCCAGCACTCCCAAGCAACCAAGTCCTGCAGAATCTTCTGAGCAGAGGTATCATCTCTGGAAGATTGCCCACCCTACCCTCCCCACGCCATCCCACCCCATGGTCAACAGCTTACTTATAGATAGTGCACATCAGCTGGTTTCCTTAACACACCAATCATGTCACTAAACCTCTCCTCACCTGAATTCATTTAACACACTGCATCCTTACATTGGTTTAAACACTCATTGATATTTGTGTGTGTTTGTATATATGATCTACCTATCTATATAATACACATTTTCTCTAATGTTCTCCCTTCTATTTTTCACTTTAACACTAACTTCTCTGATCACTAAAATATCCCTATCTTTTCACTCACCTGTCCCTGGCAACACAATCATCATTACTTCCACCTTACTCCCCTCCCCTCTCTATTCATCCCATGCACTCTACACATACCTTTCCAGCCTATCTCCACCAACTCCTCCCAAACCCTCTACATACATACCCTCCTACAAAACTTTCAAATCCTACTCCCACCTTCACTTCCTTTCTATTCTTCTGCTCCTAGCAGCTGGTGATGTTTCTCCAAACCCCGGTCCCCTCTCAACAAACACAGCACATACTAACCCAAGGACCCACACTAATCTCATACCCATCTCATGTTCCTCTAGATCCTCCTTCAATACTGCCCTCTGGAACGCACGCTCTGTTTGCAATATAACTAAATCCACTGCTGTCCATGACTTCTTCATCTCTCGTTCAATAGATTTACTAGCCTTAACAGAAACCTGGCTCTCCCCCTCTGACACTGCCACCCCTGCATCTCTGTCCTTCGGTGGTCTCCAACTTACCCACAACCCAAGAAACTCTGAATGTAAAGGTGGTGGTGTTGGGTTTCTCCTCTCCCCTCACTGCTCTTTTAAACCTCTTCCCACCCCCCCTTCCCTCTCTTTCCCGTCATTTGAAATACACTCAATTCGCCTTTTCAAACCTTTCTCTGCTAACATTGCTGTTATTTACCGTCCGCCTGGTTCCCCTCTTCTCTTCCTTGACCACTTTGCTGCCTGGCTACCCTATTTCCTCTCTTCTAACATTCCATCCCTAATTCTCGGGGACTTCAATATTCCTATAAACCCACCTTTGACCTCTGCAGCCACTAAACTACTTTCAATGACTTCCTCCCTCGGGCTATCGCAGTGGGCAAATTCTCCCACCCATGTAGCTGCCAATATCCTTGACCTAATCTTCACTTATGCATGTACAGTAACTAATATCTGCAACACTCCATATCCACTCTCTGATCACCACCTCTTATCATTTGCTCTTGCGTACCCCCTCACCCAACGACCTCAGCCTAACCCCCCTCAACTCAGGACGGACCTTAATTCTCTTGATCTCCAACAGTTGTCAGCTGACATTGATTCACAACTGCTGTCCATCCCTTCCCTCTCCTGTCCTTCACTGGCCATCTCCATATATAACTCTACTCTTACATCTGCCTTGAACACTGCAGCGCCACTACAAACAAGCACCTCGAAGAGGACCCGCCCCCAACCATGGCATACTAAATTAACGCGCTACCTGCAAAGATGCTCCCGTTGTGCTGAACGCTCCTGGAGGAAGTCTCGTACCCAATCAGACTTTCTCCATTATAGATTCATATTGTGTTCATACAGTGCAGCCCTTGCCCTTGCCAAACAGTCCTATTTTTCCTCTCTCATTAGTTCATGTTCTCGCAACCCCAGGCGTCTCTTTGACACCTTTAATTCTCTTCTTCGCCCTGCTGTGGCCACCCCCAAAACTAACCTTACTTCTGATAACTTTGCATGTTACTTCACTGACAAGATTGAACAGCTAAGGAAAGAATTATCCCCTCCTTGCCTTTCTGTTTCTCAATCACACATAGATCATGCCTTTCCTACCCTTCAGACATTCTCCCCAGCTACTGACCAAGAGGTGGCTGCTCTTCTTTGCTCCTCTCGCCCCACCACTTGCCCGCTCGATCCTGTCCCATCTCACCTTATCAGATCTCTCTCCACTTGTCTCGTGCCTTCTCTAACACACATCTTCAACTGCTCGCTCTCTTCTGGCATCGTCCCTGCTGACCTTAAACATGCCACTGTAGTGCCTATACTAAAAAAACCATCCCTCGACCCATCCACCCTCTCTAACTACCGTCCCATATCCCTGCTCCCTTTTTCCTCAAAGCTTCTGGAAAGACTTGTCTTTACCCGTGTGTCTCATTTCCTCAATTCCAACTCTCTCCTTGACCCCCTTCAATCTGGCTTCCGCCCTCTCCACTCTACAGAGACTGCCCTTATCAAAGTCACTAACGACCTAATCACAGCTAAATCCAAAGGCCACTACTCCATACTAATTCTTCTTGACCTCTCAGCGGCCTTTGACACCGTTGATTATGCTCTCCTTCTTCAAACTCTTCAATCGCTTGGTCTCTGTGACTCTGTCCTCTCGTGGTTTTCCTCTTATCTCTCCCAACGCTCATTCAGTGTCTCCTTCTCTAATGATACCTCCTCCCCTCGTCCTGTCTCGTTTGGAGTCCCCCAAGGCTCCGTCCTTGGTCCCCTTCTATTTTCTCTTTATACTGCCTCTCTTGGCAAACTTACTTTTGGATTCCACTTTGGATACTGCCTCTCTTGGCAAACCTCTTTTGGATTCCACTACCACCTGTACGCTGATGACACCCAGCTATATCTCTCCTCCCCGGACCTCTCCCCTGCCGTCTTGCAACGTGTCACTACTTGCCTTTCTTCCATCTCTGACTGGATGTCCTCCCGCTTTCTGAAACTCAATCTCTCAAAAACTGAGCTCCTTATCTTTCCTCCTCCTAATACTGATCCTCCTCTTTCGCTCTCCCTTCAAGTTTGTGGTACCAACATCAGTCCATCCTTGCAAGCGCGCTGTCTTGGCGTCATACTTGACTCTGGTCTCACCTTTGAGCCTCACATCCAGCATGTTGCCAAATCCTGTAGATTTCATCTTAAAAACATAGCCCGCATCCGCCCCTTTCTTGCACCAGATACTACCAAGGAGCTTGTCCATGCTCTAGTAATTTCCCGCATGGATTACTGTAACCCTCTCCTGATTGGTCTTCCCAAAAGCCGTACTGCACCCCTACAGTTCGTAATGAACACTGCTGCTAGACTGATTTTCCTCTCTAGTCGTTTCTCTCACACCTCACCCCTCTGCCAGTCCTTACATTGGCTTCCTGTATGCTATAGGAGTCAATTCAAGGTACTTACTCACACCTATAAAGCACTGAACAACTCTAGCCCCTCTTATATCTCCTCACAGATCCATAGGTATGTCCCTTCTCGGTCTCTCCGCTCTGCCTGTGACCACCTCCTGTCCGTTGTCCGCACTCGTACGGCCAACTCGCGCTTGCAGGACTTCTCGCGGGCGGCTCCCTTCCTATGGAATAGCCTGCCTACCGCCATCAGACTCTCCCCTAGTCTTGCATCTTTTAAGAAGTGCTTTAAAATCCATCTCTTTAGGAAAGCTTATGGCCTCCAAGACTAACCAATACCTCACATACCTGTCTCTTGCCCTCTCCTAAAGGGCAGTCCACCTTATTTGATTGCAAATTCCTGTCCTAATGTGTTTTACACCCCACCTCCTATAGAATGTAAGCTCGATCGAGCAGGGGCCGCCTGCTCGATCGAGCTTACATTCTATAGGAGGTGGGGTGTAAAACACATTAGGACAGGAA
Source organism: Pelobates fuscus (assembly GCF_036172605.1). Taxonomy (NCBI): domain Eukaryota; kingdom Metazoa; phylum Chordata; class Amphibia; order Anura; family Pelobatidae; genus Pelobates; species Pelobates fuscus. Next base: position 102,162,218 of record NC_086329.1, on the reverse strand, counting down.
TTTGCAATCAAATAAGGTGGACTGCCCTTTAGGAGAGGGCAAGAGACAGGTATGTGAGGTATTGGTTAGTCTTGGAGGCCATAAGCTTTCCTAAAGAGATGGATTTTAAGGCACTTCTTAAAAGATGCAAGACTTCAACCTATTTTTCCTGTAAGTTTATTTGTAATTGTCCTATTTATAGTTAAATCCCCTTCTTAATATTGTAAAGCGCTACAGAATCTGTTGGCGCTATATAAATTGCAATAATAATAATAATAATAATATTCTTGCGCTAGGAATATGTAGTCAATGCGACTGTAATGCGAGTGGACCGCCGAGTAGTGGGTGTAGACACGGTCGTCTGGGTGGCTCACCCTCCAGCAGTCCACCAGCCCCAGTTTGCTCAGGGCCCTCAGTGTTGTGCGTATGCAATGCACGGGCACCACGCTTGCCATTCTGGTGGTGTCTAGGTGGGGGTCGAGCGGTATGTTCAGGTCCCCTGCCATTACCAACAGACCTTCTCTAAAGCCTTCCAACTTGGCCAGAGTCCGGTTTATGAAGATATGTTGTCTTCTATTGGGGCTATAGATGCTTGCGAAGGTATACGTATGGTCTGCTATGGTGCCTTTGATAAAAAGATAGCGCCCGTTGGGATCCGCCAGCGTCACCCTGCATTGGAACGGCACCATATGTGCAAACAGTATTGCTACCCTCGCCTTCTTGGCGTAATACCCTGCTGGGAAACGTTGGTTCTCTAGTTTGGGTGCATCGCTGCCTCTGAGGTGCGTCTCCTGCAAGAACACTATTGACGCCCTCGAGGCCCACAGCTTGTTGAGCAGGTGTGTGCGCTTCTCCGGCCCATTGAGCCCTTGGATATTGTTCGACCAGTATGTTAGCTGGGCTGGCGTGAAGCCACCCTTGGCCGCCACAGGGAGGCGGCCCCGCACCCGCCCCAGGGAAGGCACGGGGTAAGGAGAGGGCATAGCGGGGTGTGGTTTGTAGTCAGGAATGTGTCTAGGTTGTTGTCTCCGTCTAGTGGTGTGGATGTGGGGTATGGGGGAGGGTTTTGATGTGACTATGGGGCAGAGAAGTGTCTCTGTCCCGCAACCCCGGTATTATATACAGGTAGGGTCTGTCACAGTGAGGTTCAGTGTAGCCACCGAAGGAGGTGTGTCCGTATGTCTGGTGTTGTGTCCTATCTGCGGTCTCCTTAGGAGACGCCCAACCTGCGGGGGCTGCACTTGGTAGTGTTTGGTGGCTGATTTGAGCTATGGGGGCTATATGTCTGTCTGACCCGCTGGCCATGTCTGCTATTCCTGTCCCTGCGTGTGCAGCGTTAGTTTCTGCTTGTGTGCTATGTGCCCGTCAGGGCTCATCCGTCGTCCTTCAGCTCGTCCTGGCTTGCTCTCGCTCATCAGTGCGCAGTCCTTATGTCGCCCATTAGCTTAGGCGCCACCCATGACCCGTGGCCCCCTGGACATGTCTTCTCGTCACAAAGCGACCCCCGCGGGGAGCCCCTCCTGACCAGTGACCGAAAACAGAGGGTGGCCTTATATAGTTATCTGGTCCCTAAGGCGGTGCCGTTATCAATGTGGCGCCATGAGTCGTCATCGTGCGCCCTAGCCACCAGGGCCCCCCCACCCCCCACCCCTGGTGCCCCTTAGGACTTTTTCTGGTCTGCATGCTGTATGGGGTGAATACGTGTGTAGTGGTATGTCGCTAAGAGGAACATTTGTGTAAAAGCTCACAACAATAAACTTGTAACTGTCAACTATTAACTTTTCGCCTCGGCCCTTGCCATCACGCCGCACCCGAGGGCATGCACCTGGCTTCCTCTTACGGCTGTCCAGCTTGGGCCGTTGCAAACACCCAGGCCAACCCCTGCCCCATCCCCCCGCAAAGCCCTGGTCACCCGTGCAAATTGTGAATCAATGGGTTAAGATTCAGCCGTGGTAGTGGTCCTTCAAACAGTCAAAGGCTTGTAGCCGTGGCTATCTGTTGACCCCCAGGGGCCCACTCCAACGGCTGAATCCCCTCACTCACCCTTGCTCCCCCCTGGAGTCCCCGACCCACCCAACTTGTGAGGGTCCCCAGCAAGCTTTACCATTAAACTATCGGGCATTACGCTAAGGTGACAGGGCCGCTGGAACAGTACATACCCCCAAAGGCCTCCACGTGTCCTCGGTTTGAAGCGTAGAGTTGTTGCAGCAGGAGCCGGCAACCTCCAGGTGGGCGCTGTTCCAAGCGGGGCGGTGGAGCGGGTCCCACGTGCGTGGGCGCCTCCCCAATGGTATCTATTCTTCGGGGCCCTCTGGGCCGCCCCTGCGCCCTGGCGGTCCGGAATTTGGCTGGAGGTTCTGCGCTGCTTCTGTTGGTCCTGTTGTTCGAGCCGGGGGATTGTCTAGGATCCAGTTCGGAATTGGCACGTCAGGTAAGCCGGTCATCTGGAGGAAGCGGGGCACGTTGTTGGGCTAGCGAATTACATGCCAGGCGTTCCCCATTCTGGCCTGGAGGCTGAATGAAAACCCCCATTTGTAGAGGATTCTCCGTTCCTGTAGAAGGCGGGTAAGTGGCCTCAGGGCCCGTCGGGCATCGAGAGTGATAGTAGACAGGTCCTGGAAGAGGGTGACCCCTGCGTCCATATAGGATACATGCGGCCGTGCTCTGGCGGCTCTCATGAGGGCCTCCTTTAGCTGGAACGACACCAGTGAGCAGACGATGTCTCTGGGTTGGCCGTCTCTCCTGGGGGCCCTCAGGGCCCGGTGCGCTCTCTCTATGCCACATTCTTGCGGAGCTGTGTCCCCCAGGAGGTGCGTAAATAGGCCCGTGAGGATCTCCTGCAGGGCCTCACCATCCGCCTCCGGCAGGCCCCGGATTCTGATGTTGTTCCGGCAGCCCCTGTTGTCCAGGTCTTCGATCTGCCGGCGGAGATCCAGGAGGATGTTGCCCTGCCTCGTGGTGGCCAGATCTGCGGCCTGCTGATGCTGTGCGGCCTGCAGGTGAGTCTCTTCTAGGGCATCCACCCTCTGCTCCAGTGCGGAGAGGTCGCTACGAACTGCTGCAATTTCTTCTTTGATGATTGATCGTAATTCAGCCACCATTTCTGTTTTATCCCTGCGGGTCAGCTTTACATTTAAAATAAATATTTTTTTTTCACTGTAATAGAAGAACAGTTGCCGGCCTGCCAGCTTCTGTGTGAGGTTCACATTGGATACTGTGCCCACTTGCCCAGTGCCACCACTCATATCTGTTTTAACAATTGGTTAAGCTTTAGATTTTAAATAAATAATTTGTTTTCATTGTAATAGAAGAGCAGTTGCCTGCCTGCCAGCTTCTGTGTGAGGTTCACATTGGATACTGTGCCTACTTGCCCAGTGCCACCACTCATATCTGTTTTAACAATTGGTTAAGCTTTACATTTAAAATAAATATTTTTTTTCACTGTAATAGAAGAGCAGTTGCCTGCCTGCCAGCTTCTGTGTGAGGTTCACATTGGATACTGTGCCCACTTGCCCAGTGCCACCACTCATATCTGTTTTAACAATTGGTTAAGCTTTAGATTTAAAATAAATAATTTGTTTTCACTGTAATAGAAGAGCAGTTGCCTGCCTGCCAGCTTCTGTGTCAGGTTGGATGCCTTGCCCATTTGCACAGTCAGTGCCACCACTCATATCTGTTTTAACAATTGGTTAAGCTTTAGATTTTAAATAAATAATTTTTTTCACTGTAATAGAAGAGCAGTTGCCTGCCTGCCAGCTTCTGTGTCAGGTTGGATGCCTTGCCCATTTGCACAGTCAGTGCCACCACTCATATCTGTTTTAACAATAGCTTAAGCTTTAGATTTTAAAGAAATCATTTTTTTTCACTGTAATAGAAGATCAGTTAGTTGTCTGCAAGCGTCTGGGTGTCAGGCCTACTTCAGCGTGTGCTCTGCAGACCTGTGCCAGCGTGCTTTGACAGTTGCCAATCATATCTGGTGTCTCTTTAGCATGCTTTTACAAAGAAAAAAGGTTTCCAGTGTAAGCTAATAGCAGACAGTCAGTGTCCTTCAAGCGGCTCTGTCAGGCCTTCCTTCAGCGTGTGCCCTGCACAACCCTGCCAGCGTACTTTGACAGTTGCCACTCATATCTGGTGTCTCTATAGCGTGCTTTTACAACCAAAATTTTGTTTCCACTGTAATAGAAGAGCAGTTGCCTGCCTGCCAGCTTCTGTGTGAGGTTCACATTGGATACTGTGCCTACTTGCCCAGTGCCACCACTCATATCTGTTTTAACAATAGGTTAAGCTTTACATTTAAAATAAATATTTTTTTTCACTGTAATAGAAGAGCAGTTGCCTGCCTGCCAGCTTCTGTGTGAGGTTCACATTGGATACTGTGCCCACTTGCCCAGTGCCACCACTCATATCTGTTTTAACAATTGGTTAAGCTTTAGATTTTAAATAAATAATTTGTTTTCATTGTAATAGAAGAGCAGTTGCCTGCCTGCCAGCTTCTGTGTGAGGTTCACATTGGATACTGTGCCTACTTGCCCAGTGCCACCACTCATATCTGTTTTAACAATTGGTTAAGCTTTACATTTAAAATAAATATTTTTTTGCACTGTAATAGAAGAGCAGTTGCCTGCCTGCCAGCTTCTGTGTGAGGTTCACATTGGATACTGTGCCTACTTGCCCAGTGCCACCACTCATATCTGTTTTAACAATTGGTTAAGCTTTAGATTTAAAATAAATAATTTGTTTTCCCTGTAATAGAAGAGCAGTTGCCTGCCTGCCAGCTTCTGTGTCAGGTTGGATGCCTTTTCCATTTGCACAGTCAGTGGCACCACTCATATCTGTTTTAACAATTGGTTAAGCTTTAGATTTTAAAGAAATATTTTTTTTCACTGTAATAGAAGAGCAGTTGCCTGCCTGCCAGCTTCTGTGTCAGGTTGGATGCCTTGCCCATTTGCACAGTCAGTGCCACCACTCATATCTGTTTTAACAATAGCTTAAGCTTTAGATTTTAAAGAAATCATTTTTTTTCACTGTAATAGAAGATCAGTTAGTTGTCTGCAAGCGTCTGGGTGTCAGGCCTACTTCAGCGTGTGCTCTGCAGACCTGTGCCAGCGTGCTTTGACAGTTGCCAATCATATCTGGTGTCTCTTTAGCGTGCTTTTACAAAGAAAAAAGGTTTCCAGTGTAAGCTAATAGCAGACAGTCAGTGTCCTTCAAGCGGCTCTGTCAGGCCTTCCTTCAGCGTGTGCCCTGCACAACCCTGCCAGCGTACTTTGACAGTTGCCACTCATATCTGGTGTCTCTATAGCGTGCTTTTACAACCAAAATTTTGTTTCCACTGTAATAGAAGAGCAGTTGCCTGCCTGCCAGCTTCTGTGTGAGGTTCACATTGGATAATGTGCCTACTTGCCCAGTGCCACCACTCATATCTGTTTTAACAATTGGTTAAGCTTTACATTTAAAATAAATAATTTGTTTTCACTGTAATAGAAGAGCAGTTGCCTGCCTGCCAGCTTCTGCGTGAGGTTCACATTGGATACTGTGCCCACTTGCCCAGTGCCACCACTCATATCTGTTTTAACAATTGGTTAAGCTTTAGATTTAAAATAAATAATTTGTTTTCACTGTAATAGAAGAGCAGTTGCCTGCCTGCCAGCTTCTGTGTCAGGTTGGATGCCTTGCCCATTTGCACAGTCAGTGCCACCACTCATATCTGTTTTAACAATAGCTTAAGCTTTAGATTTTAAAGAAATCATTTTTTTTTCACTGTAATAGAAGATCAGTTAGTTGTCTGCAAGCGTCTGGGTGTCAGGCCTACTTCAGCGTGTGCTCTGTAGACCTGTTCCAGCGTGCTTTGACAGTTGCCAATCATATTTGGTGTCTCTATAGCGTGCTTTTAAAACCAAAATTTGTTTTTCACTGTTATAGATTAAATAGCAGTTACTTGTCTTCAAGCGGCTCTGTCAGTCCTTCCTTCAGCGTGTGCTCTGCAGAACTGTTCCAGTGCACATTGCCAATCATATCTGTTGTCTCTATAGCGTGCTTTTAAAACCAAAATTTGTTTTTCACTGTTATAGATTGAATAGCAGTTACTTGTCTTCAAGCGGGTGTCTCAGGCCTACAGTGTGAGCTCTGCAGAACTGTTCCAGTGCACATTGCCAATCATATCTGGTGTCTCTATAGCGTGCTTTTAAAACCAAAATTTGTTTTTCACTGTTATAGATTGAATAGCAGTTACTTGTCTTCAAGCGGGTGTCTCAGGCCTACAGTGTGTGCTCTGCAGAACTGTTACAGAACTGTTGCACGCATAGTACCACTAATCCCAAAAAAAATTACAGGCAGAGGCAGGCCACCCCGCAGGGGCCGTCGTGGTCGTGGTGCTGTGATTCCCTTTTGCCCTAGAATAATGCCCAGTTTTCAGAAGCCACGTACCCTGAACTTGAAAAGTTCTGAGGACATAGTTGACTGGCTAACACAGGACACCCAATCTTGTACAGCCTCCGCTCGGAACCTTGACGCACCATCCTCCTCCAGCTTAGCTTCAGGCACCTCTCAAGATAGCACTCACCCGCCTGCCGCCACCACCAAAACTAGCACCACAGCCGCTTTACTTGGTATGTCAGAGGAGTTATTCACACACCCGTTTGAAGAAATGAGTGATGCGCAACCATTATTGCTAGAGGATGTAGATAACAGGGATATGTCTCAGGCAGGCAGCATTAAACACATGGAGGTACGGTGTGATGATGATGATGTTGTACCCGCTGCTGCTTCCTTTTCTGAGTTGTCAGATACAAGCGAAGCGGTTGATGATGACGATGCGTCCATGGATGTCACGTGGGTGCCCGCTCGGCAAGAAGAAGAACAGGGCGAAAGTTCAGATGGGGAGACAGAGAGGAGGAGGAGATGAGTTGGAAGCAGGGGGGGGTTGACGCAAGGAGCTAGTGGCACAGTCAGACAGCATGCATCGGCACCCGGGGTCAGCCCGACAGCACGCCAATCAACGCATGCTGTGTCCACCACCAGAATGCCGTCATTGCAGAGCTCAGCAGTGTGGCATTTTTTTTGTGTGTCTGCCTCTGACACAGCGATGCCATTTGCAACCTGTGCTTAAGGAAACTGAGTCGTGGGAGGTCCAACACCCACCTAGGTACAACTGCTTTGCGTAGGCACATGATCTCACATCACAAACGCCTATGGGATCAACACATGAGTACAAGCAGCACGCCTACTCTAAGCCGCCATCCTCCTCCTGGTCCAGCATCTTCAGCCACGTCAACCACTGCTGTCCTTCTTGCCCCCTCTCAACCATCCGCCACTCCGTCTCCCGCCTTGAGCAGTTCCCGCTCATCTGCCCACAGTCATGTGTCTGTCAAGGACATGTTTGAGCGTAAGAAGCCAATGTCACCAAGTCACCCCCTTGCCCAGCGTCTGACAGCTGGCTTGTCTGAACTATTAGCCCGCCAGCTTTTACCATACAATCTGGTTGAGTCTGAGGCGTTTGGGACACCGCAGTGGAAGGTACCCGGCCGGAATTTCTTTTCACAAAAGGCAATCCCCAACTTGTACTCGATTGTGCAAAAGGAAGTCATGGCATGTCTGGCACACAGTGTTGGGGCAAGGGTCCATCTGACCACTGATACCTGGTCTGCAAAGCATGGTCAGGGCAGGTATATCACCTACACTGCGCATTGGGTAAACCTGCTGACGGCTGACAAGCAAGGAATGCGTGGCATTGCAGAGGAGTTGGTGACACCGCCACGAATTGCAGGCAGTCCTGCTGCCACCTCCTCTACTCCTCCTACTCCATCCTCTTCCATAAACTCCTCGGCTGAGTCCTCTTGTGCCGCTGCTTCTTGCTCCACATCAACGGCACCCCCCCAGCTCCCCAGGTACTATTCCACATCCCGGATACGGCAGTGTCACGCCGTCTTGGGTTTGACTTGCTTGAAAGCAGAGAGTCACACCGGACAAGCACTCCTGTCCGCCCTGAACGCACAGGTGGAAAAGTGGCTGACTCCGCAGCAACTGGATATCGGCAAAGTGGTGTGTGACAACGGAAAAAATTTGATAGCGGCATTGAAGTTGGGCAAGTTGACACATGTGCCGTGCATGGCACATGTGTGTAATCTGATCGTACAACGCTTTGTGCATAAGTACACAGGCTTACAGGACGTCCTGAAGCAGGCCAGGAAGGTGTGTGGCCATTTCAGGCGTTCCTACACGGCCATGGCTCACTTTGCCGATATCCAGCGGCGAAACAACATGCCAGTGAGGCGCTTGATTTGCGACAGCCCTACACGTTGGAATTCAACACTCCTAATGTTCGACCGCCTGCTCCAACAAGAAAAAGCTGTTAATGAATATTTGTATGACCGGGGTGCTAGGACAGCCTCTGGGGAGCTGGGAATTTTTTTGCCACGTTACTGGACGCTCATGCGCAATGCCTGTAGGCTCATGCGTCCTTTTGAGGAGGTGACAAACCTAGTCAGTCGCAACGAAGGCACAATCAGCGACATCATACCATTTGTTTTCTTCATGGAGCGTGCCCTGCGAAGAGTGCTGGATCAGGCTGTAGATGAGCGTGAAGAGGAAGAGGAAGAGATGTGGTCACCATCACCACCAGAAACAGCCTTATCAGCATCGCTTGCTGGACCTGCGGCAACGCTGGAAGAGGATTGTGAGGAAGAGGAGTCAGAGGAGGATTGTAGCTTTGAGGAGGAGGAGGAGGAGCAAGACCAAACACAACAGGCATCCCAGGGTGCTCGTTGTCACCTATCTGGTACCCGTGGTGTTGTACGTGGCTGGGGGGAAGAACATACCTTCAATGACATCAGTGAGGAGGAGGAACGGGAAATGAGTAGCTCGGCATCCAACCTTGTGCAAATGGGGTCTTTCATGCTGTCCTGCCTTTTGAGGGACCCTCGTATAAAAAGGCTGAAGGAGAACGACCTGTACTGGGTGTCCACGCTACTAGACCCCCGGTATAAGCAGAAAGTGGCGGAAATGTTACCGAATTACAACAAGTCGGAAAGGATGCAGCATTTGCAAAATAAATTAAAAAGTATGCTTTACACAGCGTATAAGGGTGATGTCACAGCACAACGGGAATCTAACAGGGGGAGAGGTCGAAGTCATCCTCCTCCTCCTCCTCCCACGACCATGCCGGCAAGGACAGGACGCTTTAAAGACGTGTTGTTGATGGAGGACATGCGGACCTTTTTAAGTCCTATGCATCGCCACAGCCCTTCGGGATCCACCCTCAGAGAGCCACTCGACCGACAGGTAGCAGACTAACTCGCCTTAACTGCAGATATCGACACTCTGAGGAGCGAGGAACCCCTTGACTACTGGGTGTGCAGGCTTGACCTGTGGCCTGAGCTATCCCAATTTGCGATAGAACTTCTGGCCTGCCCCGCTTCAAGTGTCCTGTCAGAAAGGACCTTCAGTGCAGCAGGAGGTATTGTCACTGAGAAGAGAAGTCGCCTAGGTCAAAAAAGTCTAGATTGCCTCACCTTTATTAAGATGAATGAGGGATGGATCCCGAAGGGACTGACACTGGGCGATACATTCGCTTAAAAAAGGCCTGATGAGATGAGCTGCCTTGGGCTAAAAATGGTCCACACGCTGCTGTATTTTAGCTCTGAATGACGTTTGACTTGCGTGACTTATCCGCCACCAACTAGGGTTCAAGCCGCCATGTTTTAGGGCACTTTCTGCCTGTGAAACAAACATAAATTTTTCTGGCCGCTGCTACAGCAGCGGCTGCAACAATACCAAATTTTTCAGGCATGTGTACATGCCTAATTTTTAGGCCCACTGGTGCAGCACTGTGGCTTCAAAAACCAAACCAAAAATTAAAATCCTCCAAGATGGCACCAATATACCAGTGGTCTATGCATCTTCCCACCTTGGCCTAAAAAGGGGAGGTGATTCAACAATTAAAAATCTCTGCCATTTACACGTCCACTGATAGGAGACGCGGAAGGTATTAAACTGATATGAACAATACTCCACTCCTATCAGTAGGTCCGTCCCATTGTGATTTATGCCCCCACCCACCACGCAGGGATGGGGGCCGGGGGGGAGGAAAGTAGGCCCCCCCATTGTGATTTATGGCCCCCACCCTCCGCGCAGGGGTGGGGGCCGAGGGGGGGAGGACAGTAAGTCACCCCATTGTGATTTATGGCCCCCACCCACCACGCAGGGATGGGGGCCGGGGGGGAGGAAAGTAGGCCCCCCCATTGTGATTTATGGCCCCCAACCACCGCGCAGGGGTGGGGGCCGAGGGGGGGAGGACAGTAGGTCCCCCCATTGTGATTTATGGCCCCCACCCACCGCGCAGGGCTCCCCCCAGTGTGTATCATGGGCTTTGAGGACAGGTGTCAATCCATACCTGCCAAGTGACACTATGTAGGGGTAACAGTCCCTATTCTGCTCTGTGTCAGTGTGTATCATGGTCTCTGTGGACAGGGAACAGTCTCTATTCTGCTCTGTGTCAGTGTGTATCATGGTCTCTGTGGACAGGGAACAGTCTCTATTCTGCTCTGTGTCAGTGTGTATCAGCAGTTTTGAGGACAGGTGTCAATCCATATCTGCCAAGTGACCCTATGTAGGGGTAACAGTCTCTATTCTGCTCTGTGTCAGTGTGTATCATGGTCTCTGTGGACGGGGAACAGTCTCTATTCTGCTCTGTGTCAGTGTGTATCATGGTCTCTGTGGACAGGGAACAGTCTCTATTCTGCTCTGTGTCAGTGTGTATCAGAGGTTTTGAGGACAGGTGCCAATCCATATCTGCCAAGTGACCCTATGTAGGGGGAACAGTCTCTATTCTGCTCTGTGTCAGTGTGTATCAGGGGTTTTGAGGACAGGTGTCAATCCATATCTGCCAAGTGACCCTATGTAGGAGGAACATTCCCTATTCTGCTCTGTGTCAGTGTGTATCAGGGGTTTTGAGGACAGGTGTCAATCCATATCTGCCAAGTGACCCTATGTAGGGGGAACAGTCTCTATTCTGCTCTGTGTCAGTGTGTATCAGGGGTTTTGAGGACAGGTGTCAATACATATCTGCCAAGTGACCCTATGTAGGGGGAACAGTCCCTATTCTGCTCTGTGTCAGTGTGTATCAGGGGTTTTGAGGACAGGTGTCAATCCATATCTGCCAAGTGACCCTATGTAGGGGGAACAGTCTCTATTCTGCTCTGTGTCAGTGTGTATCAGGGGTTTTGAGGACAGGTGTCAATCCATATCTGCCAAGTGACCCTATGTAGGAGGAACATTCCCTATTCTGCTCTGTGTCAGTGTGTATCAGGGGTTTTGAGGACAGGTGTCAATCCATATCTGCCAAGTGACCCTATGTAGGGGGAACAGTCTCTATTCTGCTCTGTGTCAGTGTGTATCAGGGGTTTTGAGGACAGGTGTCAATCCATATCTGCCAAGTGACCCTATGTAGGGGGAACAGTCTCTATTCTGCTCTGTGTCAGTGTGTATCAGGGGTTTTGAGGACAGGTGTCAATCCATATCTGCCAAGTGACCCTATGTAGGGGTAACAGTCTCTATTCTGCTCTGTGTCAGTGTGTATCATGGTCTCTGTGGACAGGGAACAGTCTCTATTCTGCTCTGTGTCAGTGTGTATCAGGGGTTTTGAGGACAGGTGTCAATCCATATCTGCCAAGTGACCCTATGTAGGAGGAACATTCCCTATTCTGCTCTGTGTCAGTGTGTATCAGGGGTTATGAGGACAGGTGTCAATCCATATCTGCCAAGTGACCCTATGTAGGGCGAACAGTCTCTATTCTGCTCTGTGTCAGTGTGTATCAGGGGTTTTGAGGACAGGTGTCAATCCATATCTGCCAAGTGACCCTATGTAGGGGGAACAGTCCCTATTCTGCTCTGTGTCAGTGTGTATCAGGGGTTTTGAGGACAGGTGTCAATCCATATCTGCCAAGTGACCCTATGTAGGGGTAACAGTCTCTATTCTGCTCTGTGTCAGTGTGTATCATGGTCTCTGTGGACGGGGAACAGTCTCTATTCTGCTCTCTGTCAGTGTGTATCATGGTCTCTGTGGACAGGGAACAGTCTCTATTCTGCTCTGTGTCAGTGTGTATCAGGGGTTTTGAGGACAGGTGTCAATCCATATCTGCCAAGTGACCCTATGTAGGAGGAACATTCCCTATTCTGCTCTGTGTCAGTGTGTATCAAGGGTTTTGAGGACAGGTGTCAATACATATCTGCCAAGTGACCCTATGTAGGGGGAACAGTCTCTATTCTGCTCTGTGTCAGTGTGTATCAGGGCTTTTGAGGACAGGTGTCAATCCATATCTGCCAAGTGACCCTATGTAGGAGGAACATTCCCTATTCTGCTCTGTGTCAGTGTGTATCAGGGGTTTTGAGGACAGGTGTCAATCCATATCTGCCAAGTGACCCTATGTAGGGGGAACAGTCTCTATTCTGCTCTGTGTCAGTGTGTATCAGGGGTTTTGAGGACAGGTGTCAATCCATATCTGCCAAGTGACCCTATGTAGGGGGAACAGTCTCTATTCTGCTCTGTGTCAGTGTGTATCAGGGGTTTTGAGGACAGGTGTCAATCCATATCTGCCAAGTGACCCTATGTAGGGGTAACAGTCTCTATTCTGCTCTGTGTCAGTGTGTATCATGGTCTCTGTGGACAGGGAACAGTCTCTATTCTGCTCTGTGTCAGTGTGTATCAGGGGTTTTGAGGACAGGTGTCAATCCATATCTGCCAAGTGACCCTATGTAGGAGGAACATTCCCTATTCTGCTCTGTGTCAGTGTGTATCAGGGGTTATGAGGACAGGTGTCAATCCATATCTGCCAAGTGACCCTATGTAGGGCGAACATTCTCTATTCTGCTCTGTGTCAGTGTGTATCAGGGGTTTTGAGGACAGGTGTCAATCCATATCTGCCAAGTGACCCTATGTAGGGGGAACAGTCCCTATTCTGCTCTGTGTCAGTGTGTATCAGGGGTTTTGAGGACAGGTGTCAATCCATATCTGCCAAGTGACCCTATGTAGGGGTAACAGTCTCTATTCTGCTCTGTGTCAGTGTGTATCATGGTCTCTGTGGACGGGGAACAGTCTCTATTCTGCTCTCTGTCAGTGTGTATCATGGTCTCTGTGGACAGGGAACAGTCTCTATTCTGCTCTGTGTCAGTGTGTATCAGGGGTTTTGAGGACAGGTGTCAATCCATATCTGCCAAGTGACCCTATGTAGGAGGAACATTCCCTATTCTGCTCTGTGTCAGTGTGTATCAGGGGTTTTGAGGACAGGTGTCAATCCATATCTGCCAAGTGACCCTATGTAGGGCGAACAGTCTCTATTCTGCTCTGTGTCAATGTGTATCAGGGGTTTTGAGGACAGGTGTCAATCCATATCTGCCAAGTGACCCTATATAGGGGGAACAGTCCCTATTCTGCTCTGTGTCAGTGTGTATCAGGGGTTTTGAGGACAGGTGTCAATCCATACCTGCCAAGTGACCCTATGTAGGGGTAACAGTCTCTATTCTGCTCTGTGTCAGTGTGTATCATGGTCTCTGTGGACGGGGAACAGTCTCTATTCTGCTCTGTGTCAGTGTGTATCATGGTCTCTGTGGACAGGGAACAGTCTCTATTCTGCTCTGTGTCAGTGTGTATCAGGGGTTTTGAGGACAGGTGTCAATCCATATCTGCCAAGTGACCCTATGTAGGGGGAACAGTCCCTATTCTGCTCTGTGTCAGTGTGTATCAGGGGTTTTGAGGACAGGTGTCAATCCATATCTGCCAAGTGACCCTATGTAGGGGGAACAGTACCTATTCTGCTCTGTGTCAGTGTGTATCAGGGGTTTTGAGGGCAGGTGTCAATCCATATCTGCCAAGTGACCCTATGTAGGGGGAACAGTCTCTATTCTGCTCTGTGTCAGTGTGTATCAGGGCTGGGCTTTGAGGACAGGTGTCAATGTTAGGTGATTTCTGCCCTTTATGGATTAAAAGCAGACTCTGCATCAACTGTGCAATTTTCCATGGGAGTTTTGCCATGGATCCCCCTCCGGCATGCCACAGTCCAGGTGTTAGTCCCCTTGAAACAACTTTTCCATCACTATTGTGGCCAGAAAGAGTCCCTGTTGTTTTTAAAATTCGCCTGCCCATTGAAGTCAATGGCGGTTCGCGCGGTTCGCCGGCTCGCGAACATTTGAGGAAGTTTGCGTTCGCCTTTCGCGAACCGAAAATTTCGGGTTCGCGACAACACTACTTACCTCTAATGACAATCCTCCCCAGTAAATGGTCCAATAGAATTTAACTGAGGTAAGAGAAAGATTCCATACCTGCATCTAAATTTGCTTAAATAATTCCTTATCGCTGTTTAAGATAGGTGAATTCATAAATATAGGACCTCAAGAAAAAAAACATTCACTGTTTATCCAAAATAAGGATCGCCCAAGCACGTTTTATTCTTTGATAAGTTCTTTTCCCAGTATATCACGGACATGATCAAAAGGTGCCCATTTCACATTTTTTCACTGAAAAATCTATTAACAAACTTAAATCTCAATTTAATCAATCTCTCATTGATTGCTCATGCTAAACACGAGATCGTAGATGTTGTAACCTACATTCTACAGAAGGGAAAGGAGGCAAATTATCAGAAAGAGTGACCCCGTGCTATGTTTTTATAAAGAAAACCACATTATCTGTCTTACTCCATCTAGCACCTACAAACTGTGAAAATATACAAACAAAGTGGTTAAACACGTGGCTTAATATTGCAAAGGAAATGTGTTGTATGCTTTCCCAGAAAGCAGACCCAGTGCTATGATTGTAACACCGGCTCTACTATGAACACCAGCCCCTGCCCGCGCTGGTGGGGAGATATATTGATTTTCTTGCCTGTCCCTGTGCTCACTGTCAGTGCAAGTCTGACGATGCTCCCTCCCAGTCAGAGGTCAGAAGGGAGCATTTGCTGGGGTCTGCACCCAGCCAGAGGTGTAGATCTGCTTCTAAACCTACTGGACCACCAGGGAATCCACTGCACTGCCGTCATGTCGAACTGAGACCCTGCCATATCAGAGCATTAAATACAAATTTTGAGAGTTGTTTCAGTGAGCATTAAGGTTTACACTCTGCATTTGGGAAGTGGGCAGGTGCGTGTATAACTGAGGTTGCAGGACATTAAAAATCTAGGATGGCAAAGTGTTTGAGCTGCAGAGCTTGGTACTGAGCCTCTATTTGTAGCCCATGGAGCAGCGTAGCTTAGGGGAGTGGGCCTTGACATTGCCAAGAGACAGGCCATCTAGGGGTCAGTGGTTTGGGATGGGCCTAAGGATATGGAGTGGGGTGGAGTTAGAAGGGGAGTATAAGTAGTGGCCATTTTAGATGTAAGGATCACTTTTAATCTAAAGTTAAACTTACCTGTTGTTGTCCCACCCACCCTCCCTTTGCTTTCAGGTGTTTCCCGTTTAGTCACGGCGGCGGGGGATGGAGATTAAAGTTGGGGGGAGAAAAGAGTGAGATGGGAGAAAGGTTTGGAGTTCAGGGCTAATAGGTAGGCCTTTGGACTGGTTTGGTAGGTTCGAGCTCGTAGGTAGCTCCGAACCAGGGTGTGTAGGGGTGTCTCGGTATGCCCCTACACTGGTGGTGCCCTTTGGTGGCAAGGGTCATATTTCAATGCTAAGTTAATATGTTACAATGTTTGGGTATTATGTTACGTGGGGGTGGGTCATTGTCAAGGGGTTAAATTGTAAACTACTGTGGTAATTGTGCAGGCCAACGTGGGTCTGATGTTGACAATGACCTTTGTAATTTATGTTAATAATAAATAAAAACTGTCATATACTTTTGCCAAAACCCTGGTGTCAGTGTCTTTTATTGTAATGGGTATTAGTGGGGGGGTTTTGTGCATATGCCGACAAGGCGACTGTGCACATGTCAAGGGGATTTAAAGTTGTAACAGTCTCACCAACACACGTGTTCCATATTCTAGGTAACAAAGGGTTTTACGATATTTTTGTAATTTTTGTATTTCCGCATGATACTTGAATATCCTGGTGCTTCTTGGAATTGCTACCTATAACATGTAATCAAGAGAACTTGCTGTGTTTGCTTTAAGTGTTATGTGGTACAAGAAGTTGTAAAGAAACAGCACACTTGAAATGGATTTAAAGCTATAGTGCCACTCTTCATTTTGTACAATTTGTTAGTTTGAAAAGAACACAGATTTTTTTGTGTTTACCAATCACCATTTAGGAAATATTTTATGCCAGGGAATCAAGTGGACCAACAAATACATGAATAATTGCACTCCATTACCCAAAAGGCAATCAAGATGGGCGTAAAAAATAAAAAAGAATGTCATAAAGTGTGTGGAGAGATTGGTTACACACACTTACCCCCACCTTCATCCTCCTCTAGTCTCTCCCGCTGACACTTATTCTGCCTTATTTGCCCACTGACCCCATCTCTAACTCTGCTATGGTCATTTCCCTCAAATAGTCACAGTCCCCCTGTCACAATCACCCCCCAACTAGCCTGTCATGGTCACTTACACACACAAGGATACTCGCTGCCAGATGCACACTCTCAAGTACATACACAGATACACAATGCCAGACACTAAGTCAGAAATACACGCAATCAGATACACCCTGTCAAACACACGCTGTGATTGTATGTCTGTGTCTGTATGAGTAAAAGTGATGGTAGGATCCGCACTCAATCCCAGTAGCCACCCGGTGCTCTGGAGCAGGATCAGCAATCCTGTTACGGCACCCCAGGTATAGAAGGGGTTAAAGCCGTGTAAGATGTTCCATTTCCGAATGCAAAGCAGCTGAACAGAAATCATACGAATTATCTACACCATACGAATGCTCCAAACAGCCGAACGGGAGAAAACCATATAAATAATTCCCTCCAAATACGAGACAAAGCTCCGTATTGAGGGTCAGCAGGAATCTGGTTTAATGTGGGCTACCTGCCCGGTATTTATGCATTTATTATTGTCCCAGTTTTCCAACAGGTCCCCTAGTGCACCTGGTGGAAAACTGGGACAATAATATTACAGTAGCCAATCACAATGTTACACACATAATCACTCCCTTTTGGCTGTACAGGACCCTCCTCTCTATCCTGGAGATAATTGGGAAGTAACTCAATTATCTCAGAGGATAGAGGCAAAACTCTATTTTATGCAATGTAACAGAAATACACAAAAATATATAACTTCAGAATTCCCCAACAGAATATCCATATTTAACGTATCCCCAGATAGCTGGCATCTGAGTGCACAAAATTACCGAATGGCGCTCAGATCCTATGCACATAGTTCAATTGCCATGGAGCCAACGTCTTTCACATAGTCCTTTCGTTATCCGAATGGGCTCCATGGGACGGCTATCTGAGGGTGGCTCTGTTCGTATGAAAATGTGCTGAACAGCCATCATTTGTATGAATAGATGAAACAGAGGAAGGGAGGTCGGCGGTTTCAGCCGTCTTCGTATGAAAATAGTAGCCATTTTTAGTTCCACAGAATCGTTGACGAACACCGCTGGGCGTTCGTATGTTCAAGATGGCTGCCGCCTCGTGTTCATTCATACGAAAGACGACCACCCAGCCGACCATTAACAAGGGGAAATGTCTGCGGTTAACCGCAACGTTCTAATGAGGCCAAGAGGTTAACAAGCAGCACACTTCCTAGCTGGGTGGCCGGCCATTCGGCAAGTCTTTTGGGAAAAAGGGGAAATAACACAGGACCACTTTGGACAAGAAAAGGCATGAACAAACAGACGAATGAGCACCAGATAAACGTTATCCACAGACAGACAATCATGTAGATTGCGCATGCACCATTCTAATGTATGGGCATCCCTTATGCGTTCCAGAGAACAGGAAACGCTTTCTTACGTTCCACTTAACCGGAAGTGACCCTCTGGTGCCTCGAGAAAGGATCTTTTGTATTCTTATTTTTATTTTTACTTCATTTTACTGGATTTTAATATTATCTTGTCTCTCCCTCTTTTGACACACAGAGGTAAGTCATGGGCTATTGTATTTATAGAGATTTTGTGTAATTTGTATGCTTTGTGTTAATTATCGATGTTAATGATATTCACTTCAGTGAATTAGTGATTGACCTTTTTTACACTGTTTGCTATATATACACTCATGTTTGCTTTGTGGTGTTAGCTTGCAAAAGACCCCTTTGAAATGCTGCTGTTCTTTTTTTGTTTCATTAAAACTGCCTGGGGCTTCAACACCGTGAGCGCCTGGGGAATTTCTTTGTTGCCTGTATCTGTATGAGTGTCTATATTCATCAGTGTATTTGTGTGTGTGTGTACTCATGTATCATTGGGTATATAACGTGTTTGTGTGCATTAGTGTATATACAGTTGTGCTCAAAAGTTTGTATACTCTGGCAGAAATGTTGGCATTGATTTTGAAAATATGACTGTTCATGCAAAAAAAAAAAAAGTTGTTGAAGGATAGTGATCATATGAAGCCATTTATTATCACATAGTTGTTTGGCTCCTTTAAATCATAATGATAACACAAATCACCCAAATGGCCTTGATAAACAATTTACATACCCTTGAATGTTTGGTCTTGTTAGAGACACACAAGGTGACACACACAGATTAAAAGAGCGATTAAAAGTTCATTTCCCACACTTTTGGCTTTTTAAACTGCAATTAGTGTTTGTGTTTAAATAGTTAATGAGTGTGTTAGCTCTCATGTGGATGCACTGAGCAGGCTAGATACTGAGCCATGGGGAGCAGAAAAGAACTGTTAAAAGACCTGCGTAACAAGGTAATGGAAGTTTATAAAGATGGGCAGGGATATAAAAAGATATCCACAGCCTTGAAAATGCCAGTCAGTACTGTTCGATCACCTATGAAGAAGTGGAAAATGTGGAGGTCTCTTGAAACCAAGCCAAGGTCAGGTAGACCAAGAAGATTCCAGCCACAACTGCCAGAAGAATAGTACAAGATACAAAGAAAAACCCACAGGTAACCTCAGGAGAAATACAGGCTGCTCTGGAAAAAGAGGGAGTGATTGTTTCAAGGAGCACAATTATACGATACTTGAACAAAAAGGAGCTACATGATTGCGTTTGCAGAAAGAAGTGTAAGCTCTAAAGGCACGGGGAATCTTTTGATTGATGGTAAGATGAATGCAACATGTTATAAGAAAATAATGGCAGACAATTTGCATTCTTCTGCACGAAGGCTCCGCATGGCATGCTCTTGGACTTTTCAGCATGACAATGACCATAAGCACAAGGCCAAGTTGACCCTCCAGTGGTTACAAAATAAAAAGGTGAAGGTTCTGGAGTGGCCATCACAGTCTCTTGACCTTAATATCGTAGAGCCACTCTGGGGAGATCTCAAACGTGTGGTTCATGCAAGACGACCAAAGACTTTGCATGACCTGGAGGCATTTTGCCAAGACGAATGGGCAGCTATATCACCTGCAAGAATTAGGGGCCTCCTAGACCACTATTACAAAAGACTACACACTGTCATTGATGCTAAAGAGGGCAATACACAGTATTAAGAACTAAGGGTATGCAGACTTTTGAACAGGGGTCATCCCCTTTTTTTTTCCTTGTTGCCATGTTTTGCTTTATAATCGTGCCATTCTGTTATAACCTGCAGTTGAATATGAATACCATAATAAACAAGAGCAATGTGTTTTGCCTGCTCATGTTTTCTTTAACCCCTTAAGGACAGAGCTTCAGAAGCTTGTCTTTCACTTAATGACAACAGCATTTTTTTGTTGTTTGCGTTCAACTGCAATTTGCATTTTTACTAATTTATTGCACCGACGCATATTATATACCGTTTTTTTTTTTTTTTTTTTTATTCTTTATTTTTTGTGCTCGGTATTGCATGTTGACAGGATACATTTCAGAGCAAAGTTGTAAATCAATTGTAAGATAGGAGCAAGCAGGTACATGTATTAACGATTACATTTCAATTTTTAAGCACATTTTCTTTTTGCATAAAGGTTTATTGACATGCCCAGGGTGGATAGGATTGTGGTTGGTCTCGTAGTGTGCATTTGTGCTCCCCTTGGGATACTCCAGGTATGTGAGTGATGTGATTGTGTTTCAGGTTAGTGCAGGTATGTGGGTTTAGATGCCTGTGTGTACTCGCTAGTGGAACTCAGTGGATTCTTGTGGTCTGCCTAGCGTGGTAGTGGTTCCGGAATGCTAAGTACCTTGTGCGGCATCTTGTGTGTCCCCTGTAACCCTGGGGATGACGGGGGGTGGGCGGAGTGGCGAGGTTAAACTTTAAGCGCCTGCAGTCTTTCTATGGTGTGTGGTTGTAGTATAAGTGTGTCTCAGTGACATGTGCGGAGAGGATACTATCGCTCCCAACCTTTACATATGAGTTAACATTTTAGATAACGAAGGAATAAAAGCATGGTAGTGCTGAGGCTCATATACAGTACAACAAAACATGAAGAACATGAAAAAAAAAGGAAAAGGAAAAAAAAAAAAAAAAAAAGGAATGAACTAGAGAAAATAATGTGAGGAAACCCAGGGGGACGCAGAGGTGTCATTGATATGGGGACTTAGTCTCGGGTGTGAGTGGTTATTGGGGGTTGCCCCTTCTCTCTCATGGGTATCAGGTCTCCACATGTGCAGTCCCCGCACCGCAGTATATAGTGCCCCTGGTTTCAGTCCCTGTACGGGGTCAGGTGGTAGGCGTCGGTGACTTGGTTGTTTGCTGGTCGTGGATGGAGCCGTCGTCCTGCTCCCAGCTGTCTGGTTGGCTCGCTGTCATGGAGGTGAGTTGTGGGGGTTGTAGTCCCAGTGCCCGCAGGAAGGTGGGCGCTCCGGTTGGGGTTGTGAGGTGGTGAGCTGTCCCGTTATGGTGGACAAGTAGAGCGCCCGTGTTACCCCACCTGTAAGTGATGCCGGCCTTCCGCAGGGTCGTTGTCACAGGGTCGAATGTCTTTCGCCTTAATAGTGTGGCTCTGGTAACATCCTGGAAAAAGGAGAGCTGGGAGCCCTCAAAGGCCAGAGGAGTTTTGCCTTTTATTGCGTTCATTGTTTGAATTTTGTCAGATGTTGTCGCCAGGCGCAGGATAACATCTCTAGGCATGGTGGGTGGTATGCGGGTAGAGCTGGTCACTCTGTAGATCCCGTCCGGGGTTATTTTTTTTGTGGCTAGCAGTGTTGTGAGTAGTCGTCTTACATACTGCGGCAGTTCCTCAGTTGTGACTGTGTTTGGGATGCCCCGGATTTTGATGTGATTCCGGCGCTGTTTGTCTTCCAGCGACATAATTTGGCCGGCGAGAACATGCTGTTCTGCCTGTAGGCGTTGTATCGATTCCTGGAGGGTGGACACTGTGTCATGGATGGTGGTAAGATCAGCTTCCACTGTACCCACTCTCTCCGTGACTGATTGTATGTCCTTTTTGACCATGGCGACGTCAGCCGCCAACAGTTGTTGTATGTTGGTCCAGAGTGTTTTCAGGTCGCCTTTAGTCGTGGGGGCCAAGTCATCCTGGGCCACGTGTGGCAGTATGCAGTCTGCCGGGGGAGTCATATTAGTAGTCGGCTCCTCGCGGTCAGGTCCGGATGTTTGCCTGATAGGTGAGCGGTGTGTGGTGCGCGCCATTTCGGTTTGTGCCGGTCGGAGCCACATCTCGCCAATGTCCCTGGCTTGTGTGGTCGCGCTTGCCGTGGGTTTGTTTGATCGGCGGCCCATACTCGTGGAATCTGGGTTCAAGTTGGGTGCTTGGTACCCGAGTAGGCTTCCGTCAAGGTAGGCCTCCAGGCCCTGGATTGGCGATGCGCGGTAGGCCGCGGATTTGCGCCGTTGCCTATGCTGCTTGGGTGGTTGGAAAAAAGGCATCAATCGATGCGGTAGGGAGCGCTGATCAACACTGGCTATTTTTCTCTGCTGGATGGTGCTTGGTGTTGGGGATAGTCGACGGATTGTTCCTGGTTATGGGAGAGCAAGTTTAGATGGCGTCTGTACAGGATGGCTGCCAGGCTCCGCCCCCTATATACCGTTTTTTAAAGGACAGAAAGGGCTTTAATTTGATGTAACATAAATATACATAAATGCTTATTTATTATAAAAAAAATACAGAAAAATACAAACAAAATGAAACATTTTCAGTTTTTTTTACAGTTTTTGCAATAATAATGTGTGCACAATTAGTGCAGGTTAAGGAAAGTAATTAAAAATAAATTCATTTAGTTGTTCTGATTTACAGAATATATAATGTGTCTGGGATTTTAAGTTTTTTTGGTAGTTACAGGTCACAAAGCACAAGGAGTAAAATAAACTTTTAATGTGGAGAGATTTTAGAATTTGGTATGTTTGTCTTGTAAGCCTAATAGCCATAAAAGAAAAGAAAATTGCCACACAAAAGTATATATTTATATAAAGTAGACACCACAGGCTATTTACCTAAGGTTGTTTTGACACTTTCTACGTAGCCATTTTACCGCCAACCTCTGCTAAATATTGGAGTAAAATTGTGTTTTTGGGGGGTTTTGGCACACAAACTTATAACAAAGAACCTTTAATGTGTATTTTGTAAAGTTGGTGTGTGCTATTCCTGTACAAAGTTTTTTTTGTGGTCAGTTACATCTGCTGAGTAAAATGACACCCCCATTGTATGTCTTTGGCACTATTTTGTGAAGCTATAGTGCCATATAGGAGACCTGTCCTTTTCAGTATTCACAGTCGAATTTTGAGTTACGGATTTAATGAGCCTATGCTTCCATTTGGGGTATTATAGTGTTTGACTGTTCAAAATGCCTACCATTTGTAAAATTAGATACTCCAGGGTATCTCATAAGGTGCATATTGTGCCTTAACATGCCCCCATTTTTTCACCAATATATGCCAAAGTATGTGATAAAAAATAATTTTGTGCATTTTTTACATACGGATTGTATTTTTGCTGGGCATTTTGTATATTTCATATGTGCCACTAAGTTCGAAACCCCCAAATTATGCTCAGCTAAGTCTTCTGAGTAAAAATACATCCCCAATGAATGTCTTTGGCACTGTTTCGTGAAGCTACAGTGCCATATAGGAGACCAAGCCATATCAGTTTTTACCGAACTTTGAATTTTGACGCTGGGCCTATGTGCAATTTCCAAGCATCTTCGCAGGTTTTAAATTCAAACTACCCCACAAAGGCCTACCATTTCTTAAAGTAGATACCCCAGGGTATTTCAAATGGCATATTTTGTCCCTTAGCGTGGGATAATTTTTCCGCTAGCTTGTACCTAGTGTTGTGGTAATAAGTGTTTTTTCTGCCTTTTTGACACACAAAGCGAGTTTGCACAGTATATTTTGCAAACCTTATGTGAGTTACCACTGTATAATACTTCATATGTTGCTCAGCTATGTCTGCTGAGTACAAAAATACCCCCGTATGTACCTTTGCCAGGAATATGTGGACATCGGAGGGGCACATTTGGGACACAGCCATTCCATTTTTTTTCAAACTTTAAATTTTTACGCTGTGCCCATGTCCTATTTTATAGTATTTTACCAAGCTATATAATCCAAATACCCCATAAAGCCATACCATTTCTTAAAGAAGACGTTCCAGGGTATTTCAAAAGGCATATTTTGAACCTTAGCGTGGGATCATTTTTCCGCTAGCTTGTACCAGGTGTAGTGGTAATAAGCGTTTTTTCTGCCTTTTTGACACACAAAGTGAGTTTGCACAGTATATTTTGCAAACCTTATGTGTGCTACCACTGTATAATACTTCATATGTTGCTCAGCTATGTGGTCTGAGTACAGCAATACCCCCGTACGTACCTTTGCCAGGTATATGTGGATGTTGAAGGGGCACAGTTGAGATTCAGTTTTTTTCTAACTTTGAAGTTTTACGCTGTGTCCATGTTCCAATTTGGAGTAGTTTAGATGATTGGTTATTGAAACGTCCCCACAAACACATACTATTTATTAAAGAATACACCCTGGGGTAATTCAAAAGGCATATTTTGAACCTTGGCGTGGGATCATTTTTCTCTAGTTTGTTCCAGGTGTAGTGGTAATGAGCGTTTTTAAATGTAGTTTTTAACTTTTTAAAACTTTTTTTACTTTTTAAAACTATTTTTTAAACTTTTGTTTTGCTTATTAATTTTTTTAAAGTTTCCTAAACTTTCTTAAAACTTTTTTTTACAGATTTTAAATTTTTCTATGCTTTTTTTTTACCGTTAACCCCTAACTAGCAGTAAGCAGCACTAACAGTAAATTCCCCATTTTCCCATAACTCCCACCCACCCCAGCTAGCAAAATATTTAATTATACAATATTTAAATTAGTTAATTAAATAAATTGAACCCCTGAGGGTTAAAAAATGAATAAAAGTTAATCGTCATGGGTTAAAAAATATTAGATCACAGTATAATACTGTGTTTTGATCACTGTAGGCAGTGATCGACTGGCAGGGAAGGGGTTAATTTTTATTTGGACTGGGTAAAAGGGGGTGTTTTTTATTTTTTACTTAAACGTTATTAAAACTTTTTTGTAACTTAATTTTGTAACTTTTTAAAGCTTATTTTAAAACTTTTTTTTAACATTAAGCCCTAGTTAGCCTAACACTAAATCCCCAAATTCCCCACTAACTTCCACCCTCCCCAGCTAGCTAAATTTATAATTTTAAAATATTTAAATTAATTAATAAAATAAATTTAACCCCTGAGGGTTAAAAAAAAGAATTAACCCTCAGGGGTTAAAAAAAACAAGTCAGATCATAGTAAAATGCAATCCCTGCCAATTGATCACTGTAGTCAGTGATCAATTGGCAGGGAAGCGGTTCATTTTTTATTAAACTGGGTAAAGGGGGGTGGGATTTTAATTTATCTTTATTTATTTTTTTACAGGGGGGCAGGATCAGCACTGATCCGTCTCCCTGCACTTCACAGTGAACCCGGAAGTGTAGGGAGGCGAAAGGTAAGTATACCCAGCACATGTGCTCGCTCTGACATGCTGTCAGAGCGGGCACATGTGCTGGGGCAGCACTATCGGGTGCTCCTGGTCTGCCTCTCATACAGAGGCAGACCGGAGCAGCATTAACCCCATGATCGCCGCGATTGCGGCGATCTAGGGTTAATTTTAACGGGTGACGGACGAGGTCCGTCACTAGTCGTTAAGGCAATCCCCTGAGTGATGGACCTCGTCCGTCACTCGTCATTAAAGGGTTAAAATTGGTATACATATCACCAGTTCTCCAAGGGTATGCAAACGTTTGAGCACAACTGTATAAGTGTGCATATATCATTGTGGGTGTGTATTTGTGTCTGTGTCCAAAGAGGCAACCTGGTTGCAAAGTGAGGGTGATATGGTTTGGGCTGTCTAAGTACTGTCTAAGTACTATTTGCTGGTTCGTCTATTTTGTCTACATTCATGGAATTACCTGCTCATAGTTCCCTGTTCGTTTATTGCAAGTTATACCGAATAAAACTAACGAATGGACGGCCACCCAGAAGAGAAGTGTGCTGCTGGTTAACCTGTTGGCCTCAATTAGAACGTAGTGGTTAATCGCAGACACCTCGAGGCAGCGGCCATTTTAAACACGCGTATGAACAGCGGTGTTCGACAAAGAACTTATGGAACTCTAAACGGACCCTTTTTCTACCGAACACCGCTGAAGCTGCAGACCGCCCTTCTTATCATCTGGCATACGAACGCCGGTCCGTTCGGGACTTTTTATTATACGAATGGACTTAACCTAGATAGCCATCCCATGGAGTCAATCGTATACCGAAAGAACAATGCAAAAGACTTTGTATCCATGGCGATTGAACTGTGTGCATTGGGTCTGAGCGCTATTCGGTAGTAATGTGCACTCAGATCCAGGCTATCTGGGGATACTTTACACAAATTAAATGCATTCGGTAGTTTTACAGTTATGGATTTTTATGTGTTTTTATTATGCTAAGTAAAATGTTGGTTTGCCTCTATCCCTGGAGATGTGTCTCTAAAAGGGGGAAGATCAACTAAACAGCGTTTTCACTCATTTAATCTGGGAGTGTCTTAACAACTGGTGGCAAGTGACGGGATGATCCTCATCGCCCAGAGAGACAACTACACATCCAGAATTAATGGAAATACTGTATGAAATGCTGAAAAGAGCTACCCTTAAAGACCTGCTGGAACAAAGATGCCGACAAGCCAGTAACCTCAGGAAGAGGGAGATTATTGCCATACTGACCGAAATGGATGGAGTACCAGGGGCTGAAGGAACCAATGGGCCCAGCACATCCGATAGAACCCCCGAAGAGGCAAGCTTTGACCGGGCGGTTAGAATCAGACTGGCACATTATGGTCCCAACCCAACTACAGAGATCATCGACCGGGTCATAGCAGCTGTGGAGGCCAACCTGCTCCGCCAAAGCGGTGCTGCAGCAGCTCAAGTACCAGCAACCCCAGTGGAAAAGAGAAAGGTGCAGTTTGCAGCATTTAAACCCTTCATTGAGACAGAAGGAGATGGGTACCTTGCTGATTTTGAGAGGCAATGTGCGCTACACAAGGTACCCGCAGAAGACTGGATCACTATATTGTCCGGAAAGTTATCCGGCCGGGCCAGTGAAGCTTTTCGGGCCATTCCTGACGAGGAGATCGGGGAATATGTTGCCTTAAAAGAAGCTCTGCTCTCCAGGTATGCCGTTACACCGGAGGCATACCGGAAGCGGTTCAGAGACACTGCCAAACTAGTCAGGGATTCCTACGTTGAATGGGCATGTAGGGTACACCGCACAGCAGCTCACTGGATGGCAGGGTGCCAAGCCGTATCCGGGGAAGAGGTGCTACAGATGTTCCTGCTGGAACATTGCTTTGAAAAGTTATCCCCAGGAGTCAGAGAGTGGATCCGGGACCGTAAACCCTCCACCCTGCATGAAGCAGCACGCCTGGCAGATGAGTATATGGATGCCCATAAACTGGACAATGCTATCAATAAGACTCCTGCCAGAGTGGAGTACCGACCAGCAGCACCTCCAGCAGCTACCGTCTACCAACCCCCGACGCACCGCACGCCAGCACCCCCTCCAGTTACTAACTATCCTCAGCCACCCCTGTTCAACTCACAGGACTACTCCCAACCCATCCGGCATTTTGGATGCAAGCAGCTAGGACACAAAAGGCCAGAGTGTCCGCTGAATACAGCTAACCGAGCCCAGTCCTGGAGCAGACCCACCAGCGGAAACCAGCGCAGCCCTCTGCCTGCTGCCCACTGTGTAGAGGAGGAGGAATGTTGGGGCATCCTGCATGAGGCAGACCCCGTCCAAGCCGCTCACCGGGACAATAGACAATGACACCGGCAACTAGTTAAAGTGAACGGGAAGGAGGTCAGTGGTCTGCGAGATACCGGTGCCACCATGACCTTGCTCCAAAAGCACTTGGTGTCTGAGAACCACACACTGTGGCTGTGAGAGTAGCCGGGGGTGCTGTGTTTGGCCTGCCTGTTGCCCGGGTACATTTGGATTGGGCAGTGGGTGCTAAGCATGTGAATGTGGGGATCATGAGGGATTTGCCAGCTGACTTCCTCCTTGGAAATTATTTGGCTCCCCTTGTCTCTGCATACGCTCCGATGGGTCCGGCTGAAGTTAATGCTGTGACGACCCGTGCCCAGACCCGTGTCGCCGAGACCAGCCCGCCTGCTGCTGAGACCCAGGTAAGACTCTCTACCAAGACTTGTACCCTAGATCAGGCCCCCTGAGGCTGGAATACCACAGAGATGTACGGGAGGGAAACCCGGGAGGATCCGACCCTTGAGAAGTATAGGGCTAGGGCATATGCTGGGGAAGAGGGAGTAGATGGGGAGCGTTACGAGATTGGTGGGGGATAGGCTGTATCAGATCCCTAAGCCTTCCCAGAAAAAGAATACCCCTCTGCATAATCGGTAGCTGGTGGTGCCTGCGAAATATTGGCAAGAGATTCTGAGGATTGAGAATGATGTACCATTAGCCGGACATCTTGGGTCCCGCCGCACAGCTCATAGGATCACCCAAAATTTATTCTGGCCCAATTTTAACCGAGATGTGCGAGTATATTGTAGTACTTGTGACACCTGTCAACGGGTAGGTAAGCGGGGTTATCACCCAAAAGCTAGGCTTATATTGATGCCTATCATTGGGGAACCCTTTTCCCGCATAGCCGTTGACATTGTGGGTCCACTGGCCAGGGCTAGTCCATCAGGTAAGAAGTATATTCTCACCGTGGTGGACTATGCCACATGTTATCCCGAGGCAGTAGCGCTGTCCAATATAGAGGCAGAGACAGTAGCTGATGCCCTGGTTAAGATTTTTACTAGGGTAGGGTTCCCTAAGGAGATTCTCTCCGACCAGGGAACCCAGTTTACCGCTGTGCTCACCCAGCAGCTGTGGAAGGTTTGCGACATTAAACCGCTGCTTAGTTCACCTTATCACCCACAGACTAACGGTCTCTGCGAGCGCTTTAATGGCACCCTCAAGCAGATGTTAAGGACCTTTACTGACACTTGCAGAGACTGGGAGCGATTCCTGCCTCATCTGCTATTTGCATACAGAGAGGTGCCCCAGGAATCTACTGGGTTCTCTCCCTTTGAGTTACTCTATGGGAGAAGGGTCCGCGGACCCCTGGATCTCGTTAGATGACACTGGGAGGAAGAGACAGAGCAGGAAGGAACCCCCATAGTACCATATGTCCTGGAACTCCAGGACCGCATGGAGAAACTGTTCCTAATGGTAAGGGAGAATCTCCAGGCAGCCCAGGGGAGACAGAAGAGGTGGTACGATCGGGGTGTCCGGCAGTGGGTCTTCCAGGTTGGGCAGAAAGTATTGGTGCTCAAGCCTGTGAAGACAAACAAGATGCAAGCATCTTGACAGGGCCCGTGTAAAGTAGTAGCTCAGGTGTGTGATACTACCTACCTTATAGCCAGCTGTGCAGATGAGAGGATTCAGCGATCCTTTCATGTGAACATGCTGAAGGAGTATTAGGAGAGACCAGAGAATGTCACTGCAGTATGTGCCCCTGCTGCAGATGACCCAGAGAATTTATTAGAGAAGGACCCCCAGACTGACCTCACGAGTCTTGTACAGCTAGGGGATCAGATAAACCCCACAGAGAAGGTACAGGCAAGGCAGCTTTGTGGGAGAAGCAGGCGACGTTCTCTCAAGAGCCCGGCTATACTACCCTAGCTGTACATAAGGTAGATACCCCTGGACAGAACCCCCTGCGATAGCCCTCCTACCGTTTCCCTGAAGCAGTCCAGGAAGGAATGCGGAAGAAGATACAGGAGATGACTCGGCTTGGCGTCATCGAACACTCTGACAGTCCTTGGGCCTCGCCTGTAGTCCTAGTGCCTAAGAAAGATGGGACCACCCGGTTCTGTTTGGACTACAGGTGGCTCAATGAGAGGACCACCACTGACGCCTACCCGATGCCTCAGGTAGACGAATTATTAGACCGTATTGCCAGGGGACGCTATCTGACCACCTTAGACCTGTGTAAGGTCTATTGGCAGATCCCCCTGGCCGAGGATGCTATCCCCAAGTCAGCATTCGTCACCCCATTTGGCCTGTACCAGTTTAAGGTCATGCCATTCGGGATGAAGAATGCTCCGGCTACCTTCCAGCATATGGTGGATAGACTCCTCGATGGCTTCCAGGAATTTGCTTGTGCATACCTGGATGACATTGCGGTCTACAGTGAGTCCTGGGAGGAACACCTGGTCCATGTAGGGGTGGTTCTGGATAAGATTTGGGCCGCTGGCCTGACCTTGAAACCAGACAAGTGCCATCTAGGTATGGCTGAAGTACAGTACCTGGGTCACAGAGTGGGGTGTGGGAGCCAGAGACCGGAGCCAGCCAAGGTAGAGGCCGTGGCTAACTGGCCCACACCTATCAAGACCCAGGTGTTAACCTTCTTGGGGACGGCAGGGTACTACCGACGTTTTGTCCCTGACTGACCTGACTAAGAAGAATTTACCTAAGCAGGTCCTGTGGTCTCCAGCTTGTGAAGCCGCGTTTCAGGCCCTGAAGCAGGCTCTTGTGAATTCCCCCGTCCCTAACAAACGCTTTCTTGTTCATACAGATGCTTCCATGTATGGACTGGGCGCTGTGCTGAGTCAGGTCGGGGAAGACGGAGGAGAGCACCCTGTTGCATATCTCAGCACAAAGTTACTACCTCGGGAAGTGAGCTATGCGGCAGTGGAGAAAGAGTGTTTAGCCCTGGTCTGGGCACTGAAGAAGTTGAGCCCCTGTTTAAACGGGCAGGAATTCTCCCTTATAATGGACCACAATCCTCTTGTCTGGCTTAACCGGGTCTCAGGAGACAATGGTCAACTGCTACGGCGGTGGAGTTTAGCCCTACAACCTTATAACTTCACCATCAGCTACCGACCCGGTAAGCAGAACGGGAATGCTGATGGATTGTCCCGGCAAACCGACATCCCTACCAAGACAGTGCATTCTGGTGGAAAATTAAATTTTCTGCTCAGATTCAGCATTAGGCAGCCCAGATCAGCGTTCAGTTTTCAGATCACTGGTGTTATAATAAATCAAACTCAACGATCTATGACTTGTTCATACAGTGATATATACAATAAAAGTCCCAACAGTGTGATAATGTTGCATTATTTATAATTTTTGTGAATTGATATTAGCACTCACTTGCAATAGAGCCACTTCCAGGCTCTTTGACAAAAAGACAAAAAACAACATTGAAATTCCTGGGAATAATTGCAGGAGCTTGAATTCAAACTGTCTTTGAAGACAATCGATGAACATGGCTATTCAGTGTCTCTCTTCGTTTAGAAAACATATTTCATGGCTATTTAAAAACATCTATCTAATGATCAAAATGAACCTACCTAACCTGTGTCAGATGGTCTATAAGACTCAGCTATGTCTGTGGAAGCACCTGTAGTGGCTGTCAGTATTACAGAAACTAGAGGCATTTAACCCCTGCAGAATTAAAACACAGGGACATGGCATTCAGACCACTGAATTGAGGTAAACTGGTGTTGGTGCCTATACGTAGTGGCAGACATGAGGTTCCATCAACAGAGTGGCCTCTAGAGGTGCTTACGCAGAAATAGGCAAGCAAATAGCCCAGTAATTTCTATCAGATGATCTCATAGAGACATTCTGAGTAGCACAGTGAGGTTTTGTTTGCTGCGCATGCACACAGACCACCCAATGCGAAGCATTGGATTGGCTGAGATCAATTATCTCAATGATCTCAGCAAAGGAGGTGGGATGGAAGCACAGAGACAAGAGCTGTATGGGGGAAGGGTAAGTAAAACTTCTGTTTTACTCTTCACAGATGGGGGAAGGGGCACCTAGCCATTAATAGGATAATATAGCATTAGGAATGCATTTTTATATTCCTAACGCTATAGTGTACCTTTAAGGGTCTGAATAATCTCAAAAGTTCTCACTTTTAGTTTCTACTTACATGGACCAGTATAAATTAAAAAAAAATACCTTCATTCTTTTGGCTAACTGGTATCTTGTTTTGCATTCGTCTGACATCATGATTGTTTCCTGTTAACAGGACAATGTGGTTATAAAAGTTTAAAGAAAGGATGTGAAGTGGCCACTTAATGGGGGAAAGAAGATATAACATGACTAGAATAAGGGTCACTCATCTTTTTCAGATTTTACTAGGGCTTTACCTTCGAGGTAAGTTTTGAAACAACATTTTAACTCTATATGTAGACAAGGTGAATGTCTTAACAAGAGATGATATTCAAATTTTAAGTAAAGTAGAGATGGGTCGATGGGTGGACAGATAGATAAGGCTCTGCTTATGTTGAGAAAATCAGCATGTATAACTAAATTAGTTTCTGAACTTTTTGTAATCACTTAACTGTTATACGGCTATATATATTGTTTAAAATCAAGTTAAGGATATTCCCTATAAGAACACATTTTTTATTTACCTGCTTAATATATTGCAGCTATATTTCTCCAGTGTGAAATATTTTAAATGCTCTTTTTTCTGACGTGCGTAGAATAATCTGAATAGTATTCATGTAAGATAATAGTAGAATCTGTTGTTATTTTTATTATTATAATTATTATTGGAATTTATATAGCACACACTTATTCCGCAGTTATTAGAAAAGGGGGAATTTAACAACAAATGAGATAAACTATTACACATTTTGACAGGAATAATAGGTTGATGAGGATGCTGCTCTAACGAGCTTACAATCTAAAAAAAGGCAAGGAATGAAGACACAAAAGAAATGGGTGCTTAAAATTCTGAAATAGTCGAGTTGGAACAAAATGTTCTACTCCTTCTCTTATATGGATCTGCTTGTCCCCAGCTAAACCCAAAACACAATGGAACTTAATATAAATTAATATAATGTATTTAACTGCATTTTTTTTCTTTTAGGTCATATCCATATATTTTACCAAATTCCTTCTATAGTATAAGCATAGACATGTAAAGTAGGGAATGTATAGAATTGATATATATATATATATATATATATATATATATATATATATATATATATATATATATATATATATATATATATAAAACTGTACATATATCAGTCTGTTATCTGCAATGTTGGTTTAAAAGTATGAATTAAATGATTATATTGAAAATTTAGATTCTTTGGATTGTGGTCTGGATATGTGCTGTGGGTGTTGATAACACTGATGTATTATACAATAATAAAAAAAAAAGAAATAACTATTAACATTTGAATAATACAATCAAGCCAAAGTGGGCAGAAACCAAACTGGATAAGTAATTGCAAAATTTTTAACACTCACCCTTTTGGGTAGGTAGACTCGTCACAGCCGATAAAAAAAAGAGGAAAAGAGTAAAAATAATAGCGTAGCAAACTCTGGTGAGAAAAACTCATAGAGTGTTAAAATAAAACTCACATTTGATGGAAGGGAGATTGCCTCTAACCATACGAACATCGGTATCTTTAAGACTACACATATCCTTTATCTAGCGATCTTAGCATGTAGATCCAAAGGAAAACATAAGAAACACTCCAATTGTGTTGAACTCACTTTGACACTGAGAACAGGACAACTTTTTTTTTACTTTTACTGCAAATATACTAAAAATACTACACTATTTTAGCTTTTCTTTCTTACTCTGTACTGAGAACATTGGTTATGGGTTGTGTTTAACCTTAAAGACACCGATGCCCATATGGTTAGAGCCAATCTCTCTTAGACTCCATCAAATGTGAGTGTCTTATGCTCGTACTTCATGTGTTTTTCTCACCATAGTTGAGTTTGCTGCACTATTACCTTTATTCTTTTCTTCCTTTTTCATGGATTATGCTAAGTCTATTTTCCCAAAATTGTGAGTGTTGAATATAGGACTTCACTTATACGTTTTGCTTTTTGACCACTGTATTATTTAGTTTTGATGTGGTGATCAGAGAAAACCTCACATTATGGTTGTATCTGCTTACTATTTAAATGTAACTTCCACAAATGTATTCTGTTAACCATCAAGTCACGTGCATTTGTTTTGGCTTTAACTATTATCTCTTTACATTGTGTATTAGGTATTTTGTGTGTAGAGATCTGTGGTGAAAAAAGGACAGTTTTTGGTGCTGCGGGAGCAGATGTCATTCTACCCGTGAATCAAACTGAGATCAGAGACATCACTTGGGTGGCTGTTAAAGAATTATACCATTTTGCTACCACAAAACCAGGAGGATATGTAGATATTCGATATAACCAGTATAAAGGCAGACTGTATGGAACAGCAAATGGGTCTTTAAATGTTACTAAACTAACCATTAGAGACCAGGGAGATTATAAAGCGAATATCAACACAAGAAAAAAACAATGTGGACAACTCTATGATCTCCGAGTGTTTAGTAAGTTACTGAAACCCATCTTACAGAAGTTATTAATAAGTCATAGATAGAATTTGGCTAGCTTTAACAGGGAAAGATTTTGTAATTTGTCACTGATTTTCAATGAAATGATTACTATATTCACGGTTCTGATTTCCAAATGCCTATAGGATGATAATTTATGGAACATGGAGATTTAAAGGTAAACAGTAATTTCTCTGAAATTTACACTGCTGAAAATCTACATGTAACAGATGTCCCTACTGAGCACAACACACACATACATCACTCACGTTAAATGAACCCAGGGCTCTAGGAGGAGGCTCCCATCTGACACCATGCCCATGCCCGAGGAAACCTTAATCCAGCTCTGATACGGATGATCTCCTGGTTAATCTTATGCTTCTCAGAGAACATAAAAGTGATTCAGAGTACAAGCACGGCAATCGCTCGTAGAGAAGCATTTAATGAGAAGCGATGGCTTCTGTTTTGTTCTGGGCCATATATTAATCAGGAAGTCCTCTCTCAACTGTATGAAGAACAGCTGGACGGGTGCATTTTGGCACCATTATAAATGTTCAGATTTCTCTTAACTCAGCACTTTTATAAAATGTGGAAAACCTTTTTGTTTTTGTTTTTTTGGGTGCTTGTATATTGGCACCTTGACACTTTGCTTGCCTTCTTGCTTATGAGACCATGCCATCTCAACTGGGCCATTGACCCATTGGATTAGCTTTATGTAAGACGCCTTGATTCCCTAGCTCTTTTGCCCCGCATCCTGAGCGCCTCTTGCTACACCATGACAAATTGCAAGAAAGTATCCCTTAGTGTCAGAAAGCTGAAATAAACAAAAATAGTTTCATTATATGACACACATATAAAACAAATTATCAGAATGATCCACTGCCGCTTACAGCGTTCATATGTGAGTATATGCGGAACATCCAGCCGCTACTCACTAAACCCTCTTAAATAGAGAAGTTCTGGTATCCCATGCTCTCAGTACAATCGCTTCCCTGAAGTTGGTAAAGTGAAGTATCTCAAAGGCAATAAATGTCGATCGTATCTCGTGGCTTCACAAGCTCCGCCCACTACGTGTTACTTCTGTGTGTTTCTTTGGTACAGCCCGGCTTTCTCAGGAAGTTGCAGGTTTTTTTATTGTTTATTTTATTCATTCATTACTGCAACTATTATAAGATCTGCACTATTATTCATTTAATTATTGTAAAAATATCTGCACTTTTATCTATTTTTTTTTTGTACTGACTTGATGAACATCGAGCACCATCTTCTGGCTGTATAAGTTTTTGCACAACTCAAATTGTAACACTTTGATACTATGGGTTCACTACTAGAGGAAGGCTGGCCCCATGTGGCGGTTCTTAAAATACTGCATGATCCCCCTGAGACAAGGGTGAAAGCTCACTCAAAAAAATATGAAGGACCTCTCAGAAGTCCTAGTAATCCTTATCCAGACAAATTATTACTGAGTCAAAGCGCAAAGTGCTAAATGTTGACATTAAATCCACTTTATTCCAAAATTAAACTGCTTTAACTAAGTAACATAAACTTTAATAAAAAAATGTCATGGTAAATAAAATGTCCAGTTCTGATAATGTTTTTTCTTTTTACACTGACACCCACGTTTAGAGGATCTACAGTAACATTTTCCAACACTCATTAGTACGCAATTTTTGTTGGTAAAATTGCAGTCAATTAGCATCATCACTGATAAACATTAACATAACTGTCATGCCAATGGTTTGACTCTTACTGAGGGTGCCAAGGAATCATTGCACCATAACCACTACAGCTCACTGTAGTGGCTATGATGCTCAGATTGTCCCTTTATATTGCACAAAAAGTTTTGGTAACCATAGCCCATAATTGAAATTAGGTATTAAAAGTGAGTTAGGGTATGAGCATTATATTAATTGAGCAATTTATTCATTAAAACGTTTTGTCATGACATTAGCGTCTTTTTCAGTGAATCTGAAGCCTCCATGTTTGTGCAACTAAATCCGCTTCTTTGTTAATATTTTATAAATATCTATACTTTGGCCTAGAAAAATTATCAGACGGAGATATAGAGATTCTGGTCAATATGACGGGAAATGGAACCTGTGGAGGCATTTTGCTTTGTGCAACAAACAGAACTGATGTGACCACCGCCTGGAGCAGCTCGGATGGTAATGAAAAAAATGTGACGAACGGATTTCTTCATTTTGCTTCCATTGTTACAAATACCATCTATAACTGCACTGCGCAGAACCCAGTCAGCGCCATCTTCAAAACCGTCAACCTCTCGGAATACTGTGAGAAAGGTAATACATATATATATACATGACAGGTTGAAATTATTACTTAATAGGTCTCTGTGGGCTGATTTAAAAAAAAAAATGCACGTTCAAAAACAAATAATAAAATTAGTTACTTTTGAATTTCTTCATTTTTGCATTTTCAGCTATCTGCCAGAGATGTTGCTGAATATCAAATAAAATATCTGAGGATTTACTTTCTAATCTTGTGATATAAACAATATTGTTTCCATTTTATTTTTTTTTGCAGAAGAAGAATCATTGCCTCTTCCTAGAGATGCTTTAAATTATGATATTTATATTTACATTCCTATACCGGTTATACTGTGTGTGGTATCGTTTGCGTTGATCATCACTTGTCGCTTGAACAGACGAAAGAGTATGTATCCATTGTGCATTTCTATTGAGAGATCTTTATATAGTCTACATGTGAATGCGTGTTGCAGTTTTTTTTCCGACCTGATTTATGAGTTCGAAACTTTGTCTATAACAAGATGTCCGGCTACAAAAACGAAAGAACTAATTCAGGAACAAATTCTGAACTCACGTTTGCAGAGACGACAGTAGACGTGCATGTGAATCTCATAAAATGTTACAGCACTATTAAAGTTTTTGCTTAATTGGAATTCATTTCAAAAACGTATAATGTTTTGTGTTTGTCTTTACTTTTATTATTTGTGAAAAAAGTTTAGATTTTTTTCTAAATCAAAAATCTCAAGTGGCTAATTTTGCTAATTATTTATCTAGCATTATAATATTTGTAACATGTACATTGTTTTTGTAGCTCAGAGCAATCAATTGTAATAAAATTCTAAACATTTCACATTTATTATTTTTATAGTTATTTATTATTATTATTATTATTATTA
Organism: Pelobates fuscus; assembly: GCF_036172605.1. Classification (NCBI taxonomy): domain Eukaryota; kingdom Metazoa; phylum Chordata; class Amphibia; order Anura; family Pelobatidae; genus Pelobates; species Pelobates fuscus. Next base: position 102,125,247 of record NC_086329.1, on the reverse strand, counting down.
TTATTATATATAGTTTAGTTATATACATTATCACTATTTACGTTTTACTTTCCTCTATAGGGCTCCATTTATTTTGTAATTTCTCCAACAAAACTGTATGTTATAGTATATTTTGTTTAGAATTATTATTGCTAATCAAACGTGTGATTAAACTTAATACATGTATTCTAAAGGAATCAAATAGCAAATATTTAGAAGTTAAATTTTTTTTTTTTTTTTTATGTTTTCTTATGGGAGAAGTGGCTGAGTTTCTGTGCCTAGTGGCAACTCAGATACAGTTTGAATCATTTCAGCTTGTATTTTTTTCAGTTTCTATACTGCTTGCTTTGTTCTTTTCATGTCTTCTCCAAGAAATATATGGATTTATTCATTAAAAAAAAAAAGATATATTTAAGATTTACCCTGGAATATACAAGTTTTTTTTTTTTGTTTGTTTTGTTTTTTTTAAATCCCATCTTAGAAAGAGTGGAGACTTTTTTTCAATTTAGACTCTACAATGTTGTGTTCATTGATTTCATTCATGTTAATTGTACGGCAACTCTGTCTGTCTGTCCATCCATCTATCAAAATCTATCTATAATATCTACCCGTAGCTAAACATAATAATATATATATATATTTTTTATATAATACAAACAGAAATGTGTTTTTGGAATATTTATTTATTTATTTATTTTTATTTCAGGAGCAATAAAAGAAGAAGATAAATCCGAGGTTTGTTATAATTATTTATATATTGATTGATTGATAGATTGATTTGATAAAGAAACAATATACTCAACAAACATAAATATTTTATGAAATATTTTCTCCTGGATACAGATGGTATATAGAGCACATACAGCATATATATAAATTATGCGTGGCTCACAGTAACTGTTGGGTATAAGCTGGTCGTGTGAGGTCAAAATGTGTTTACTGTTTAAGATGAAACCAGGTGACAGGGGTTAGACGGCTTGTGCATAATATTTCAGAATGGGAGGTGTTAATAAGGATTTTGCCCCAGGGTTTAACGTTAATGTCTAGTACTTAAAAAAATAGAAAAAGATAAGAGACTCCCTCTCTGAATTCACTAAATAAATAGATAGCTGGCTAAGAAACAGACCTACAAATACATAAGTTAGTTTGTGCAAATAACTAATTTTGCTGTTCTGCTAGTCCCCACCCCTATTATAGCTCTAATAGACTCACGTAAAGGATAAGTCCTATAAGTCTTTATTAATCTCTGGACATTGGTATCACCTTTAACATGTATCATTATAATGTATCCCTAAGTAAGGTGTAATGCCCCAAAATATCCAGAAGGGGGAAATGTAGCCAGCAATATTCAATGATGGGGATAGTATTAGTAATAATAATATGTAAGGGGGAGAAAGAAATGCATAGAGGTGCGTAATGTGTAATAAAGTGTACAATAGCAAAATGCCCAACGTGTGTTTCGGTGCAGAGTCTATGCTCCTTCATCAGGGCTTGGAAATAAACTTAGGGAACCCCAGATTTTAAATGTTCAACCCAGGTTGAGAGCTACCTATTTATTTAGTGATTTTCGTGCTCTTTGGTCAGGGATCAGACCACACCAAGTGGGACCACTCCCATTTCAGAGAGTGAGTCTCTTATCATTTTCCATCCACATTTATTTGCATTTCTTTTTTAAAGAAGAGTGACTCTGATGTCTATTGGAGACACACAGATGCCTATCACCAAACGTGGTGGATGTGTCCTGGGCTCTTGCCTCTTGTATTCTCCAGAAACCTGTCCCCTTGGATCTCTGGGTATTTTTGCTTTGCAGACCTCTATATTCCCTTTGTATCTGGGATGCTTCCTCAGTTAAAATTTTCTTGGCTGCCACCCCTGCCCATATGACCCTGTTTTTAAGACACCGTGCTCATGAGATGAAGCCCTTAAATGGAATAATGCTTGCAGCTCACAGAGTCCTTGCTCAGTTTTAGTTAAAGGATACCACTCTCCCTCTCGAGGCTGTCATCCACAAAATCAGTGATAACATCCTCATGGACTCACCACCCACATTTTTAAAGACATGATCCTTGTGGGATGAATTTGATAGTGAGTATGCCCCTGTAAACATTGAGTTTCCTACATTGTCTCCCTCCCTGATGCAGTGGCCCTTCTGTTTCATCTCCCATTTTTCTAGTATCTTCTCCCTTTGCAATCTCTACCTCCTTTTTTTTTTTCCAATTTCTTTCTTTTCTCTTTAAGGTATGTTACTTTTTTACCTTTTTGACCATGACACAATGTTTGTTACTGCTTTTCCTTGTACTACTGCTTGTACAGAAGTAAGGAATTTGAATATACAGAAGGTTCTTAGAACATAACAGATTTAACTCTGAATTGTGTATCTTCTGCGCGAAGGCAAGACACCTCTATTAAAAGTATGTCTCCGGGATCGTCTGGGTAGAGTTTGGTGGTGTTGATTTAATTCTCTTGCCTTGGGCTCTGTGGAGTATATTGCAGTACTTGAACATACCACAGTTATCTTGATGTAGTATCTTCCTTTTTTTACCCTGTCCAGGCTGCCAGCCCTTGTACATTGTTATTGAATCGTTAGGTTGCCCATTTTTGTGTGTATTTCTTAGGAAAAGTGTAATAAGAATTTAGGGGTGTTTACAACCTTTAAGAAATTAAACCATTGAGGCCAAGTTTACACTGTGGTAAGTATTTCTTACTAATTGTTATGTACTTCTATGTAACTTTTCAGGTGCCGAACTCAGCCGCAGAACGTGTAAATGCATATCAGCTGGACTCAGGACCAGAGTTTACGAGAACTGCAGTAAACACAGTATATAGCGCAGTTGAGAGCCCCAAGGTAAAATATTGTGATTATAGATCTAAAGCTAAGTCTGATATACACCGTCGTAATAAAAATTATTCAATCCCTGATTTGAATCCCTCACAACAGCACAAATATGCAAAACAGGTGTGTCTTATTCACACCTGTTGCAACTAACCAAGGACTTTGTTACTTGCACCAGGTGTGCTTAAGCTAGGACACTCAAAATACCTGAACCAGTTAGGGGTTTGTTGAGTGTCACATTTGACTGCATGTTACAAAGATGGATAAGTCATAAAGAATGGTCCACAAAGTTAAGAGACGAGATCATAAACAAGGAACAGGATACAAAAAGATAGTGAAGGCACTGAGTGTTCCTAAAAACAACATTGGAAGCATAGTACTTAAGTCAGAAGTTGAAAGAACAGTGCTTACAGTACCTGGGTGGGTCAGAAAAAGGAAGCTATCAATGGCTGCAACCAGATTTCTGAGAAGGCAGGTTGTGAGAAACACTCTAGTGACTACAAAAGACCTGCAGCAAGACTTGGTGTCAAAAGGCACTGAAGTCTCAGTGAGCACAGTAAAGTAAGTAAGTACTAAAGGTGTCCATGTCAGAACTCCAAGACTTACACCAATACTGACCCAAAAGAAAACACTGCTCCAATATGCTCAAAATCATATAAATAAGCCATAGATGTTTTGGGATTCTGTTCTGTGGAGCGATGAAACAAAATTGGAACTTTTTTGGCCCTGTGGATCAGTGGCCTGTCTGAAGGAAGAAGAATGAAACATATGCTGAAATGAACACTCTGCCTACAGTTAAGCATGGTGGTGGCTCGGCTTTCTTTTTCTGTTGATTTTTGGGAAACCACTTATCAATTGCTTTTGTTTGATTTTTTTTCATTTGAAACTGCTGAAAGTCTGCAAATTTTGACAATGGACCTGATTTTCAATGGGGGTTGAATAATTTGGATTACAACTGTAGGAACTCTAATAAATAATGAACAAAAGGAACATTTAGAAAACTGAAAACAAAAAGTAGTGTTGCTCGAACAAGTCATACAGATAACTGGATTGATAAAACTGTCCTTGGATAGGTCGCATGCCTTGTGGTAGAGACAGGGCCGGTGCAAGGATACTTGGCAATAATCCATTTTGCCACCCCCCCTCATAAATGCAACTACATTCCTTTAGAGATTTAGTCACTAAATTCTGAATTGCAGTGAAGAGACCTTTAGGGAAGGAGACACACGCAGGGCCCTCAACCCCTCTGCTCCTGTGCGTCCAACTTGACTCGTTACAATTACATGTTTGTTAGTCCACCCATTGTACAGCACTGTGGAACTTGTTGGCGCTATACAAATAATAATAATTAAGGGAAAACAGGAGCACCTGTAAAAAATTGAAAGAACGGAAACAGCCTGGGAAGATATTTAGAGAAAGGATAGAGAGACTGTTGGGGTATTTAGAAAACGGAGACTGGGAGACATTTTAGGAGAGAGACACGGTGAGCAGAAATTTAGGGAAAGAAAAAGACACCATGCCCAATACAGACACACTAATCCAGTATCTGAACCCATATACACACACTGCCTAATACATGAATCCATCCATCCATACTGCCTATTACATACAATCAACCATACGCACATAGCCTAACACAGAAATCCACACACACTTCCCAATACATACATCCACTGTCTAATACATACATTTATACTGCCCAATACTTACATCCATACACACATAGTGCCTAGTGCATACATCAATAGACACGTACTGCCCAATACACATGTCCATACACACATACTGCCTAATTTATATCCATACACACATACTGCCTAATATAAATCAATACACTTATACTGCCTAGTACACACATCAATGCATTTGGTGGGATTTAATTTATAATAATGGTGGGATTTAATCTATGTTACAGTGAACTTTAAGTAAACTTTTTTTCGGTTAAATATAGATTTATGTTAATATATATTATATATATAATTTAATATATAAGGATCTCTTTACATGGTCCCAAACACACTAGCACACACACTCTCACTGACATGCACACACTGTCACTGACACTCTCACTGACATACATAGTGTCACTTACACACTCTTACTAACACACACAAACTTACTGACATACATACAGAGTCACTTAGACACTAGCACCAAAACACAAACTCACACTGACACCCACAGTGTCACTCACACACTGTCACTAACACACACTATTACTCAAACACAAACTCACACCACTTTTACATAAAATCACACTTTATTTACACACACAGCAATTCAGTACACACACCAATGTACAATCATGTACAAAATAATCAGTTCCCCTTACCTCCAGATGGGCCTAGGTGATGTGAATGGAGAAGGGGACCCTCCTTCAGCCTGCAGGGAGTGTTCTTGTTTCTGCTGGGGAGCAGGGGAGCCGAAACAGGGTGTTTCTGGTCTTCACAGACAGTGGGCAGCCGGGATACCAAGTCATGTTCCGGTTCCCCCTGCCTGCAGCAAGCAGAGTGTTCTTATCGGGAGGTGAGGAGACGAGCCCAGCAGATGAATGGGTGCGTTCCATGTTTCAAAAATAGAACTTCTCTTCAAGCTTCTTTCAACTATGCCCCCTCCATTATAACTCTCCCTGCGGGTCAATGGAACACCCGTTATTCCAATGGAATCAAGTTTGCTGCTTTTGTGTTACTTTTTATTCAGGCCTCACTTTTTCTCAACACATCCAGACTGTCTCCAAACCCTGCTAAGGAGCCGCTCGCCCAGCACACCTGCCCCAGATTGCAGCAGGGAAGCCCACTAGGAAACCTCTCGGTGTGTGACCCCAACAGGTCAGCACCCTAGGCTAATGCCTTATTTGCCTAATGGTAGTGTCGTCCCTGGATAAAGATAAATATTTCTCCTACAATATTGTTTTAATTTCAGTCTCTTCCTCTCCCAGTTACTAGGAAAGCTTTAGCCCATTTTAGGTGGCCATAGACAATTTAATTTGGCAAGACAAAAGTCAAAGGTTTGCTTGCTGTATCCTATATAGACCAAATTCAGCAGGGGACTCGGGTTCCTCACTTTTTTTTCTATATTGCCTATAGGGCCAAATTAATCATATTGTCACCTGGCACTCTCCCCCAGAACAGAGAGTACTGAATTTAATTATATGAATGGTAATTTGGATATTACAGATTTAACTCTGATTTATGTATCTTCTGCACACAAGCAAAACACCTCTAAGAACGTCTTCTGGGTTTTCTGGTTAAAGTTTTGTGGTATGGTTTAATTCTCTTGCCTGGGGCTCTGTGGAGTATTGTGGTACTTGAATATACAAAAAAAATATATATATATATATAAAATGTCAGCCCTGGTACGTTGTTATTGACAATTTCTGCTTCCCTACCAATTGTATGCTGTCTGCGATTCTGTATTTCATGGGCAGTCTTAATAAAGGATTAAAAAAAAAATACCTTAGATGTCAAATAAAATAAATTTAAGCTCTTACACTGCTCAGCCACAACATGAAAACCACTGGTGAAATGAATAACCTTGATAATACATATATATATAAAGTAGAAAAATACCAGCACTATAGGATTCTTCTTTACTCAAGACAATTCAAAATATCGACGTTTCAGTTCATAAAATGAACTTTCATCAAGACTTTCATGCTGTTCTGATGAAAGTTCATGTTATGAACTAAAATGTCGATATTTTGGATTTTCTTGAGTAAAGAAAAACATTTTTTTTGGAATCCCCGAGTGCTGGTATTTTTGTACGTTATATATTGTGTTACTGAAGCGCCAGGTATTTATCCTTTTTAGTAGGAGTGCAAGGCTGCAAATTCTGTTTAATAAATATATATATATATATATATAATATATGTCAAGGGGTGGGATATATAAGGCACTAAGGGAATAGCTAGTTCTTGAATTACCTGTTTTGGACTCTGACGACTGGGTCAGAACATCACTAAAATGGCAAGTCTTGTGGAGTTTTCCTGGTATGCAGTGATCAATATCTACCAAAAGTGGTGCAAAGAAGGACAACTAGTGAACTGGCGTCGGGGTCAAGGCACATTGATACACGTGGTGAGCATAGGTTAGCCCACCTGGTCTGATCACACAGGATAGCTACTATGTCTTAATAATGTAGGAGTGTTCATAATCTTTAAGAAATTAAACCATCGGTAAATTGGTAAATCTTGCTGATTGCTATTTATTTCATGTAAACCTTCAGGTAAAGAAATCCGCTACAACCTATGTAGATAAATACAAACTGGATTCAAGACCAGAGCTTATCAGAACTGCAATGAACACAATATATAGCTCAGCTGAGAGCCCCGAGGTAAAATATTAAGATTATCAAATTAATCCTAACTTTGTCATGTACAAATTCGAATAAATGTTGAAAAAGAAGACAATTCGGAAAAAAAATAAAAATAAAAAGTTGTTGTGGCTCGATGCAGTCATTCAGAACTATATATTTTTTAAATAGTAAAAAAAAATATATATACATGTTACCATAAATCATATAAAGTAAAACTATTATTAGAAAATAATGGATCATTCGATCCATTTCCTTCTCTAACTATTTATTTTCTTTGGGATTTTTCACAGTTTGTAGTGTTACATTCGGGAATAAAAATTTATTTTATTATTTTTTTATCTTTGTTTTACTCAACATATTCAACGCTTTTAAGTTGCATTTTTGTTTTTGTTACGTGATAATGATTAAAAGAAAAAAAAAATGGATTTTAAAATGCCAGGGTGAATGAAATATGTAAACCAGTGAGAATTCAAAGGGAATTTCTAATTTAAGGTCAAAATAGGGAAACTGTAAATATTCTGTAAGCCAGCTATGCTTTTAGTTCAACTATTTTGGGTTCAAATGTAAAATTAGCTTAGAATTTACCTTGAATTCATTTTTCAGTAAATAACCCTGTGTATGTAACAATTATAACATATAATATACAAAATATAGATTGAATACTCAATAGTATAGACATTAATAATAAACAATTGCTAGGGTGCTATTCAATAATGGTACTCCCCCAGATACCAAAATAACCAATAATTAAATCCAAAAAGAATGCACACCAAAAAACCATAAGAAGTCTTTATCTATATTTATTAAATCACTAGTAAGCAAACAATACTAATACAGCAGTCAGTGACACAATATAGGCTACAAATAATAAACAATAATAGATATTTACCGCAATTCACAAGCCTAATCGTGCAGAAACACGAGTCAAATAAACAAACCCCCTGTAACGGACCGTTTCGCTCCCAAGAGGTTAAAAGCTGTTTAGGCGATATTCCCCTTTTGGATGCCCAGACAGCTACTGCAATCACCACTCTCCCGAACTCCAAACTACACGAATCCTCCAACTCCCGACCAGGAAACACACGAACACTGGAAACAGCCGAACAGGAAAAAACATACGAACAGCTTACACTCCTGGCAGTCAGCATACAATCCAATTCCCCCAATAACGAGACGACACTTCGTTTTGAGGGTTAAGCAGAATCTCCAGATTTATTCACACAACCTCCTTTTAAGACATTCTCCCATGCAAGGGAGGGATCCACAATAATTAGTACAACAGCCAATAATGTACCAGTTACCTCCCACCCATCTCCTCCCACTAACTTATCTGTTAACATAATTAAACAGTCCACAATTTCCCCCATGTTTTAGATGTACCCCAAATATGGTAGGTAAAATGGTATCCCCTGATAGCCCTGATCTGGGTGAGCAACATACTCAAAAATCACCCAGATCAGACCAAGGGTTCGGGAGTTAAGGCTGTTTAAAGTTTTGACCGACCGCACAGGCAAAGTATCCGAAAATAGTTCCATATACTTTAGCCCTGCGGTCGGTCACAGAAAAGTGAATGAAAACATACGAATTGCCTGGGTTATAGAGCGAGGGGAGGATTTGAATGAATTCCCTTGTTCGTGGGGTTCTTTCTACCGAACGGCGGGCCATTCGGTAGTTTCTACACAAATTCATGGAAGTCTGGAGGTCTCAGCGGTGTTTGCCTAGTCGAGTGTCCGATTTTAGTTCCAGACACTCGACGGCAAAACACAGCTGTTCGGGAGTTTAAGATGGCCGCCGCCACGTGTTCGTTTCCCGAATGGCGGCCACCCAGAGGACAAAACCACACATTACACACATTGCGAATTACCCGTTTGCAACATTGTTGCGAATGGTAATTGGAGGCACACTTTAATCCTGGGTGGTCTGGTTGTTCGGTAGTTTCACTCAATATAATGAATGTAGCGATTCTACCGAACAATCAGCCAAATGCTGCATACACATAAAACAGTTTACCGAACACATAATATTAAAGACAGCCTGAATGCAATCTGCTACACAGTCTTAAAGGGGCATTGTTCCTAAAAGTCATAATATGTCCACGGATGGCCCTTAAAGGGCCAGTAGCAGCAATATAAAATACCACGTGCCCGAATATTGCATTCAAAGGTACAAATTTACCAGGGGCCACAGTCAGCAGGTAGGAGGCGGGCAGCCAGGCCTCTCCAATGCCCAGTGGCGAGGCGGGTTCCGCCACACCCCCCAACGTTTTGGCTCCTCCTGCTAGCCTTTATCAAGGGTGTCTATGTAACAATTATTACAACAGATGCCAACAAGCATAAGATCGAACACATTACATTTATTTTGTGAAATATAAGATTTCTTACTTTTAATATTATTTATATGCAGCATTTTTCTGATTTAGCTATGTAATAAATTGTTCCTTGCACATTTCTATGTTTTATTATTATTTTTATATAACCGTACAGAAAAAAACGAGAGAATGTGTGTACCCACACGAACTGAATAAATGGCCAAATCACGCGACTGTATATGGTGTGGTGAAATGTCCTAAGGTAAGTTACAAAAATGATAGCATTAATACTACACCAGACTCAGACACAATCAGAGAGAAGCTAAATGATGAAAAAAAAAGAATGTTCAGAAAACTGAGAGGTATTTAGATTGCAGTATCAAATATATGTAGACCACACACAGATTAATCAATCTGTCCCAGATCTCATGTCCTGCCATCTTGGAGTCTAAATGGATGATAGCTGTTTCCTAAAACTCAATGTTTCCAAAATAGAACTTCTCTTCAATCTTCCTTCGACTACGCCCCCGCCGTTGTTACTCTCCCTGAGGGTCAGTGGAACACCCGTTATTCCAATGGAAGCACGTTTGCTGCATTTGGATTACTTTTTATTCAGGCCTCACTTTTTCACAACACATCCAGCCTGTCTCCGAACCATAGCACATAATCGTTTCATAAAACAGCAACTATGAGCACAGTTTGCTTTTTATAGAAACCTAAACATTTGTACACAGTAAAGTGCCTGCTGTGGAGCCTGGGCGCCTATGCATATATATATAGCGATTACCATAATACTTGTATATATATGCAGTTCTGGTCCCCCGCTACCTTGTCCTGCTGGGATGGGGCCCAGATGTCTGATCTTCCCCCTTTGCAGCTTCAGATCGGCTTCTCTTGCAAACCGCATGGACATTGCCACAGGTTGCCATGGTAACAGCACACAAACACAGGACACAGCAAAATGTGCCACTGGACCACCATGGAAACTAGTCTCCCCCTCCCTGGCCACAGGTAAGAGGCAGGGAGATGGAAATACACTTAAACATACATTTAAAAAAACTGATCACCTCTCAAAGGCCTCTACACAAACTACATGCACTACACACAGAAACTGCATCCACTACACACACTACATGCACTACACACACACTACATGCTCTACACACAGCTACTGCATCCACTACACATACTACATGCACTACACAGACTACATGTACTACACACAGACACTGCATCCACTACACATACTACATGCACTGCACATACTACATGCACTACACACAGACAATGCATCCACTACACACACTACATGCACTAAACACACTACATGCACTACACACATACACTGCTCCACTGCACACACTACATGCACTACAAACTACATGCACTCACACAGACACTGCATCCACTACACACACTATATGCACTACACACACTACATGCTCTACACAAAGATATTGCATCCACTATGCATAATACATGCACTGAACACACTACATGCACTACACATAGACAATGCATCCACTACACACACTACATGCACTAAACACAATACATGCGCTACACACATACACTGCTCCACTACACACACTACATGCACTACACACTACATGCACTCACACAGACACTGCATCCACTACACACTACATGCACAACACACAGACACTGCATACACTTCACACACTACATGCACTACCATTTGGCCCATCGAGTCTGCTCAATTTTCTAGATATTATCATTAGTCCCTGGCCGTATGCCTATCCCACGCATGCTACAGCTTCTTCACTGTGTTAGCCTCTACCACTTCAGCTGGAAGGCTATTCCATGCATCCACTACCCTCTCAGTAAAGTAATCCTTCCTGCATCCACTACACGCACTACACACTACATGCACTACACACAGACCCTGCATCCACTACACACACTTCATGCACTACACACAGACACTGCATCCACTATTCACATTACATGCACTACACACAGACACTGCATCCACTGCAAACACTACATACACAACACACATACACTGCATCCACTACACACACTGCAAATACTACATGCACTACACACAGGCACTACATCCATTACACACACTGCACACACTACATGCACTACACCCATAGACTGCATCCACTATACACACTAATTGCACTACACATAGACACTGCATCAATTGCACACACTGCACACACTGCATGCACTACACACAGACACTGTATTTACTAGACTTCACACACAGGCAATGCCTCCACTACACAACATCTACTATAAAGACATTGCACCCACTACACAGCATTCACACATACACTGCATTCACTATATACACACACACACACACACACACATTAACAATACACATGCATATAATGCATTCACCATAAACACTGCATACAATACACACACTGCATCTCCTGAATGCGTGCAAGATTTGGGGTGTTGAGGGGGCAGCTTTTCATCCTTCGACCCAGGCGGCACAATGTCTTGGGCTGGCCCTGATGTACATTCACCACAATTTTATATTTCATTTATGTATTTATCTTTTATAAAACTGTCTAGGGAACGAAAAACTTTAGATAGTATAGTGTGTCCTTTATCTTGCAATATTTCCCACAGGGTCTAAAATGTTAGTATAGAAGCAAAAGCAGGTATGACAAAAATTGATACATTCAAATGGTCAAATACTATGCTTATAGGTATTTGTAAGGGTGGTGAAGGCATTATTAGCAGCACAGCCTATTGAAAATGGCAACAGAATGTAAAAAGAACATCTGCATTTGAACATGACACTCACATACAGCAAACACAGTTAAATCATACAGTATGTTTATGAAATAAAAGTTTTTAACAATGACTTTTGCAATCTTTATCGCTATCTGGAAATTATAGAGTTTACTCAATACTCCCCCCGCTTGACTGTAGGAGTTGTATCACCTATTGAAACTTCCTTATCTGTTTTAAAGGAGTGAGTAGCGGATATTTTAGGTACACTTGCGAGATGCTAATATCTTTTGTTCTCACTGTTAAACAAGTGACTAATGGATTCTGGGAGAGACATTGCTTCCCGTATAGACTGGTAATCATTCTTAGCATCTAAATGAAGTGAAACTTTATGGAGTACATTTTGTTGCACAAACTACATGAAATAAAAATGGAGAACTAATATTCATACCAATGGTATTTTATTAATAAGAATTTTCTTTGAATTGCTGCACCTACTCAGATCTAAAACTAAATAGAGTATTGAGCAGGTATAAATACCTTTACTCATTTGAGCTCCAATCTTTTTCTGGTTTTCATAGCTAGGGGGCAGTAGCCCGTTAGTAATTTAGTGTGAAATTTTAGTTTTTATTCACTAGCTCCAAGTATGTAACATGCCTGCTCAGATGTTCAATGTCTACTTGGCCGGTGCCCTAGCTAGCAACAGCCCCACTAAATGAAGTTTCACTCTGGGATGAGAAAACCCCACTTAATGATAATAGTTTGGATCCTAACAGGCCTTTTCACTAAAGTGAGAATTCAAAGTGAATTTCAAATTAAGGGCCAAAGGAGGTAAACTAAAAATCATAGCTGAATTAGTTATTTTTTTCCATTTCAGCTACATTTACCTAAAATTTAAATTCACTTTGAATTCTCACTTTAGCACATAAACCTGTATATATTTCCTGCCCACTGCCCTCGCCCCTCCCCAAAAAATGTCAAATTATAACTTGGTAGATATTATTTTATTTATACAAATAATACTGACAGTATTTTTTATTTCTTGGTTTGTAAAATATGCAATTTATTGAAAATTTTTTCCTTTTACATAGAAACCGCGACGTATAAAAGAAGAGATAAATACATGCACAGTGTACAGCTCTGCTCAGAAATGAAACAAACAACACGTGAAATGTAGAAAACAAAACGTCCAACGAGGTTTAACTCTAGCTGCCAAGATTCAGAATTGTTACAGCACAATAAAGATATTTGTATCACATTTTTGGAAAGTCACTCACATATTGTAGAGTAGTTAGCCACTTTCTACAGTGACTGTATTTAAGCAGTGGCCGTTATGCTACTGGCATACTGTCTGGGTACCACTGTCTTCCTTTAACAGTTTTGCAGCAGATGGTTCTGAAGAACCACAATTATCCAGTTGCTCTAGGCATCAATTAACTATGGCAGGCTGTAGTGATTATGGTGCTTGGAGTGCTCATTTAATAAACCTAAGTAGTCCTAAGATGGACAGAGCCTCTTAACCCCTTAATGACACAACTTCTGGAATAAAAGTGAATCATGACGGAATATATCCGTCGTCTGTCCTTAAGGGGTTAATGTAGCTCTGTTGTGTTTCTTTGTTTTGTTTTTATTAAGCTTGAGGCTTTTTAAAAAACAATTATACCTGCTCTAAGTCATGTGAGTGGATTTCCAGAACTGTCACAGTGCACGTAGCACTATGTTTGTGTTTGTTTTTGTATCTTCATTATCTTTTGTACACGTTTTGTACACGGCTGCAATATTAAAGTGAACCTGTCATGACAGATATAGTTTAGCAGTTTTCTAGCCATCTGGCCTAGCTCATATTATACGAGTAAGTGTTTATCCCTTAGTACAAATAAAAGGTCATATTTTAATTTATTTCCATTAGTCCGTCTCTTGCTTAAACCATCAATCTTCTTCAATGGCTGTTAAACTTGCAACTTTCTGTTAGATACACCTATCCTGTATACCCCTGTTTGTAAGCACATGCTTAACAGGTTAATCCTCCCAAACACTTTATGTCGGCTTTGTATAAATAAAACGTATCCATTCTCGTTCTCTATCCTAAGATTGCCTGTCCAGAGCTTTGCAATAAATCATTCTGGCTGTTTCTTAATTCACGCAGGAGGGACACACATAGGTTGGATTCTCTGGTAAAAGACATGCAGAACAAATGCCTTCTTATCTCTGTGCCTAAACCCTACTTCTATGGGCTGTGAATCTGTAAGTAAAAATATAGAGAGAAGCAACGGGAGAAATAAAGAAAATGAAATCCTTTACCTTTATCTTTCTTAAACTGTAACAAAATATGTTAAACTGGGGCGGTGCTTGACCACGAGCGGGAGCAGATGCCATTTTCCAGCGCAAAGAGTGATTTTTTTAAAGGCTAAACCCCTCTCTCAGCCTGCTACCAGCTAGCACCCCACAGAGTAAGCACCCCAGAGGAGATCTATGCCATACGTTCAGCCCGCAAGGGTAAAAAGGCAGAAGCACAGGCCCGGGGCCTACAGAGCCAGAACAGCTTGCAGCCTCATGGGGGAGGCTGACTACTACCCAGACGCTCACCAATCAACCCTGGCACAGATGGGCAGACGATCACAGAAGCCGCCTCTGGATCTAACATCAGGATCCATAGACACCAACCAGCCAAAATAGCGGACAAGGCAGATCACAGAGCTGCACTGAAGGCCTCAGAAGAGGACATAGTTACAATTGAACTGGGACTTTCAGACCTACAAGCAGCGGCGTACGTACCGCGGTCGCAGGGGTCGCAGCTGCGACCGGGCGCGGCACTCCAGGGGGCCCCCTGCAACCGGGTAGCAGCTGCCACGCTTTGCGGCCCCGGCCCATGCAGCAAACCGCCGAGACCGCATGTTAAGGGGTCCATCGGGTGGCCCATGCTGTCAGGGCCACCCGATGGACATGGATTGTAAGGGGGCCCGGTCTGCGCTGGGCGCTTTACATCATCACTGCTGGGAGGAAGTGACCACACGTCACTCCTCCCAGCATACTGAGAGCCCGCGCGGGAGGAAACAGAAAGGAGAAGGGAGTAAGAGTGAGAACTCTGACTCCCATCAGGCTGAGCCACCACTGGACCCCAGGGAAAGTCACACATGGTAGGAAACATTTTGTGTATTTCTGTCTCTGTATGTGTGTATGTATGTCTGTGTCTCTGTATGTGTGTATGTATGTGTGTGTCTGTGTCTCTGTATGTGTGTATTTCTGTGTCTCTGTATGTGTGTATGTATGTGTGTGTCTGTGTCTCTCTGTGTATCTGTATGTATGTCTGTGTATGTATGTTTGTGTCTGTGTCTCTGTATGTGTATGTATGTATGTGTGTGTATGTGTCTCTGTATGTGTGCATGTGTGTGTATGTGTCTCGGTATGTGTGTGTCTGTGTCTCTGTATGTGTGTATGTGTGTGTCTGTGTCTCTGTATGTGGGTATGTGTGTCTGTCTCTGTGTGTGTGTGTGTGTGTATCCGTATGTATGTCTGTGTCTCTGTATGTGTGTGTATGTATGTGTGTGTCTGTGTCTCTGTGTGTATGTATGGCTGTGTCTTTGTCTCTCTATGTGTGTGTGTATCTGTATGTATGTCTTTGTATGTATGTTTGTGTCTGTGTCTCTGCATGTGTGTATGATTGTGTGTCTGTGTCTCTGTATGTGTATTTGTGTGTGTGTGTGTGTCTGTCTGTCTCTGTATGTGTGTATCTGTATGTATGTCTGTGTATGTATGTGTGTGTTTGTGTCTGTGTGTGTCTCTGTATGTATGTGTCTGCATGTGTGTATGTATGTATGTGTCTGTCGAGGGTGTGTGTATGTATTTGTGTCTGTATGAATGTGTCGGGGGGGAGGGGCCCACAGTCAGGGGGGAGAGGGTCAGGGTAGGGGGCGGGGGCACGGATCAGTTTCGCAAAGGGGCACCATGGAGTGTGTGTACGCCACTGCCTACAAGCCACAGTCCTAACTATGCAAGCACACCAACAGGCTCTCTCACTCCACAATTTGGCTCTGGATGACAGGTGACGGCGCAACCACCAGAGGTGTACCTGATACAATTACGCCTGACGAGCTCTTTCATTATATGAGGAGACCAATAGCCTCCATACTGCCCCCGACTAATGACAAGAAATTTACCATAGATGGGATCTACTGTCTACCGGCAGCAGGCAGAGCTGCCTCTACTATGGGGAGGGACTCCTGATGTCAGTGCTGCAAGGCAAGGTGCCACTATCTTTTGAAGTGACAAGTCTCTCCTTCTACCAGGTCCTCACTAGGTCCACGCTGCAATGGCGACGATCCCTGCAACCTGTAACAAGCCATCTGAGAACAGCTGGTGTGGAATACCACTGGAGATCCCGAGGGTGCCTAGTGGTCACTCATAACGAGACTGTACTTAAAATCTCATCACTAGCCGAGGCACCTACTTTATTTAAAGCCCTGGTATTCCGGCCCCGAAGATCCCTCCAGATCAACACCCCGGAGCGAATAGATGGGACGCCAGAACAGCAGTACCCTCTATATCAATGGACCACTCGATCCTACACCCAGAAACATGACTACACAGAGGGACTTAACAACATCCTGAGGCTCAAACTCATGTTTTGTTATGTTTATTTCCATTACTCTTTTCACAAGTATACATATAAGTTTCAATGGTTGACATATGGAAGGAGTATGCACATATAACCAAAGTGCTCTGGCATCCGAATGTCAGGGCACTGCCCAAAAGCTACAATTTGATACCACACACATATTGCCAATTATACACGCACCCCCCTCCCCTCCTGCTACGCCCATGGTTAAGGGAACACCTAGAACAGTGATGGCGAACCTATGGCACGCGTGCCACAGGTGGCACGCCGGGCCCTTTCTGCTGGCACGGGGCCATAGGTCCGCCATTAATGCAGAGTAGGCACCTGCCTGCCCGAAACGGCAGGCGCCTACTCTGCTTCCAGGTCGGATCTGTGATGCAGCTTCCCTGTCCTCCCGCGCGATGCTGTGTGGAGCGTTGCCGAGCGTTACCATGGCAACGCTCCACACAGCATCGCGCGGGACGACAGGGGATTCACAGATCCCTCCCCCTGCAGTGCTTACCATCACCGGACCACCAGGGATGGCTGCGCCGCCCCCCACCCCACTTCATTAAAGGTAAGAAGGAGGGAGGGGGGGGATACTGACACACAGCTCCCCTACCCCCCCCCCCCCAGAAGTACCCCTACCCCCACAACAGTACCCCTACCCCCCAGCACCCCTAAAAAAATATGTTAAACTTATTCTGACACATCATATGTTTTCCACATTGCTCAGGTTTTGGATTTCAGGGAGAAATACCTTTAAAAACAAAATCACAAAACTCTTAAATAACATATTAAAAAGACATTCAACAACATCAGGAATAAGGCACTCTTTATATCCTCTGAACTTCTGAAGAAAGAAACATTTTATTTCATTTAATTCTGAAAGAGTTCGTTTGGGGGGGTTGTTCCGGCCACCCTCCAAACTAACCTTACAGCCGATAGCTTTGCATGCTACTTTACTGACAAGATTGAACAGCTAAGGGAAGAATTCTCACCACCGTGCCCCTCACTTTCTCAACCTCACCTGAATCATGCCTCTCCAACCCTTCCGACCTTCTCCCAGGCTACTGAACAAGAGGTGGCTGCTCTTATCCTTTCCTCTCGTCCTACCACTTGCCCGCTTGATCCTGTCCCGTCTCACCTTATCAGATCTCTCTCCTCTTGTCTTGTGCCCTCCTTAACACACATCTTCAACTGTTCTCTGGCACTGTCCCTGCTGTCCTTAAACATGCTACTGTAGTACCCATCTTAAAAAAAACATGCCTCGACCCATCCTCCCCTTTTAACTATCGTCCTCTATCCCTGCTCCCTTTTTCCTCAAAGCTTCTTGAAAGACTAGTGTTCACCCGTCTGGCCTGCTTCCTTAACTCCAACTCTCTCCTTGACCCTCTTCAGTCTGGCTTCCGTCCCCTCCACCTTACCGAGACTGCCCTTATCAAAGTCACTAACAACATTAAATCCAAAGGTCACTACTCCATACTAATTCTTCTTGACCTCTTTGCTGCCTTTGACACTGTTGATCATGTTCTCCTTCTCCGAACTCTTCAATCACCCGGTCTCTTTGACTCTGTCCTCTCGTGGTTTTCCTCTCATCTCTCCCAACATTCAGTGTCTCCTTTTCTAATGATACCTCCACCATTCGTCCTGACTCAGTTGGAGTCCCCCAAGGCTCTGTCCTTGGTCCCCTTCTATTTTCTCTTTACACTGCCTCTCTTGGCAAACTTATTACCTCATTTGGATTCCATTACCTCATTCCATCACCTCATTTGGATTTGGATTTATCTCTCCTTCCCAGACCTCTCCCCTGATGTCCTGCAATATGTCACCTATTCTATCTCTGACTGGATGTCCTCCCGCTTTCTGAAACTGAATCTTTCCAAAACAGAACTTTTTGTCTATCCTCCTTAAATTAATCCTCCTCTCTCGCTCTCCCTTCAGATTGGTGGTACCCATATCAACCCATCCTTACAAGCACTTTGCAAATAAAATTAAAAAAAAATTAAATATAATAAAGTTTTTCTTTAAAAAGTCAATTGTTCTTGTTTATCATGCAATATTCATAATGAATAGGAGCATCTTCCATGGCAGCTATGCTGATCACCAGTCCCACAGTTTTTCAGCTTTTTAACTTTTTTTTCCCTTTGCAATATTTTGCAATGCTATGTGTACAAAATGTATGAAGTGGTCAATATTTATTTTTATTTATTTATTTTATTTTTTTCAATTATAGTTTTTTATTTTTCATATTTTGAGCATATTACAAATGTACATACAAATATACATAGTCTACATATACAAATGACATACAGTGGTTCCTGTATGATCTTATCCAAATATATTTAAACTGTCGGGCTAAAGAATGATCATATTGCAACCTTACATTTAAAACAGTTATATCAAACATCCTAGACGTAGAAAGATTAATATCAAGTGATCGATAATTAATGCATTCTAGACTAACTGATTAATAAGAAATTAGTTCAATGAAGAAACATGCTGCAATTATACCATTACAAAGAAAAAGTTAAAAGAAAGACAAACTACATCAACAGGATGTGTAAGAGATTGATGACGAAACCCAAATACTTTTTTTTTAATCATCTTGAAAACGAAAGAGGATCTTTTAAAAAAGAGGCTGAGTTGGTGGAAATGTGTCACCACGTCTCAACCAGCAATTCCATGTCCAGCAGCTTAGTTCCTCTACCCAGTCCACCCAGCAAGTGATATTTGGTAATTCCATTTGTTTACAAGCAATTTGAAGATTGAGGAAGAAACCCACATAATTTGTCTTTGAATTCTCTTTAGACAGAAAGAGGATCTATCAAAAAAGAGTTTGTGGAAATGTCTCATTACGTCTCCTTTTAGATTCATCTTCTCTAATCTCAGTTAGATTGCATTAACAGGCTTCAAATCACAGGAACGTAACATTAAAAATTTATTTTCTTATAAAGTTTATGGATATGTAACTATGAACCTAGCTTAATCAAATTATGACAAAGGATTTATGTTTACCTTTCTAATGATGTTCCAGGGATACCCAACTGCAGGGACACCCTACTAATAGGGAATCAATGGACCTTGAAAATGCATTGATAACATAAAAAAAACAATGTTAACAAATGGTAAAAAAATGTCAAAATGTTACAAATATATATATATAAAAAGTTATTTAAACACAAAAACACAAATTCCTCAAATTCCATAGTAAATAATATATATGTGCATATTAATTGTATCCAAAATTTAGAACAAATGAATGTGTTTATTGTGATGCAGTTTTCTTTAGCTGAACTAAATGTGAACAAATTTATTATAAACAAAAGTATGAAAAATGTTACCTTTTTTATTTTATTTTTCTCCAATTTTGTCTTTAATGCAAATGATGACGTAGTAACCATGCTTGCCAAAGCACCGGTAGTACAGATGGAGCAAATCCCTCTCTAGCATGTTAGAAGGGAACCCCCTTTCCAAACATCTTCTCTAAGTTCACATTATTGTGCAATAAACTCATCATCTTTTTCAATAACTTTTATTTATTCCTGAATT
The DNA here is from genome assembly GCF_036172605.1 of Pelobates fuscus. Taxonomy (NCBI): domain Eukaryota; kingdom Metazoa; phylum Chordata; class Amphibia; order Anura; family Pelobatidae; genus Pelobates; species Pelobates fuscus. The sequence goes on along the minus strand of NC_086329.1, from coordinate 102,104,949 downwards.
TAAATTATCCAACTCATAAACTGTGAATGTGGG
>NC_086329.1:102094916-102099916 GCF_036172605.1 Pelobates fuscus | reverse complement strand
TTACACACATAATGCTGGCAAAGCATCATGGGAGGTGTAGTCCAAAACATCTGGAGAGCCAAAGGTTGCCTATCCCTGTCCTAGGCGATGAACGTGTTTTTAATAACAAGGGTTTGGTTTTTTTGAGTTAGTATTTTTTATCATCTCTAAAACAACATCCTGGATATTCTTGGGTCAATGATTGTGGTAAAGATTTTGGGGGTAAGAGTTGTGGATGTGCGATAATGAAAGGGGCAGATACTAGGAATTTAGGATAGATGGTTTTCTGGAGAGTATGGTCTCTAATAATGTGGTCTGGAAGTCTTTCCACTAAATCTGGGTGGTAACATATTTGCTATCACTTCTTTCTCTGGAGGTAGAACCATAGTAACCCTGAGTAACGTATCTTAATTTGATAACAATCGTAGCAATGCTTGGATATACCTATCTTTTTGCCCTTTTCTTATCCTGATCGCTAGATGAATTGCATACTAATATTTAATATGGATACTTTTTATTTAAGCCAACCACTTACAAAGCAGCAGATTTCTTGTATATACTAGACCTGACCAGAAGTTGGATGAAGCCCCCATACCCCCACAAATTATAGGTGCACAAAAAGAGTTCTGTGATAACCTTAAACTGTATGATAGCTGCTTGGAGTATATTGTCAGCGAGCAACTAAATGATTTCTGTCTTATACTATAAATATGGATTTATTACATAATCAGTCCACACACACACACACATATATATATAGTGTAGATTGGATTCGCCGTATTAGTACAGTAGACAAGATGCCAAAATCCCAGAGTGTTGCAGTTTGCAATGACACCTTTATTATTGGACTAACATAATATTTCAAAGACAAGCTTTCGAGAGCTTTCCTCTCTTCCTCAGGTCTGAAGCAATACTGATCAATCTGATAGAGTTTAACACTTAAAACAACTGATGTTAGAGAAGGGGAGGGAGTTTATTTACTCTGTTTATTCACGTTTTCTGGCTATTCTCAACCAACCTGAACCTTTCACTTTCAGGCACATCTTCAGCTATTTATGACACCCCACTCACCCCCCTCCTCCCTTCCCTTCTCTAACATCAGTTGTTTTAAGTGTTAAACTCTATTGATCAGTATTGCTTCTGACCTGAGGAAGAGAGGAAAACTCTTGAAAGCTTGTCTTTGAAATATTATGTTAGTCCAATAAAAAAGGTGTCATTGAAAACTGCAATACTCTGGGATTTTGGAGATATATATATATATATATATATATATATATATATAAAATCCTGGTTCCCCGCACTCAGTTTAACCGGTCTTGTTCAGTGCCTCGGTGCAACAACTCCAGCCTCTCCATATAATCCCGAAAGAGTGCACTCGGAGGACTTGAATAAACTTCAAATAGATGCTTTATTGAGCAATAATGTGCAGAAATATGCAATACAAGTCGACGTTTCAGTCCAGACGGACTTTTATCAAGGTCTTTTATCAAGGACTGAAACGTCGACTTGTATTGCATATTTCTGCACATTATTGCTCAATAAAGCATCTATTTGAAGTTTATTCAAGTCCTCCGAGTGCACTCTTTCGGGATTATATATATATGATAATACACATATTATCATATTGATGGTTCGTTGGGAACACCTAGCGTCTGCCCGCATATGCCAAGGAAGCCAACATGACACTTTAGTAATGTGTTGCTTTTCTAGCAAAGCAATACACAATGACCTACCTGGGATAAAGTGTATATATATATATTAAAATTGAAAAAAATATTAGGCTGCACTCACGGACTTTCGAGTAGAAGTTCCAGTGTTTCTTTTATTTCATCATATTAATCATGAACATCCCGTATACTGTGTGGGGAAAAACAAGTTGAATAGACGGTCAATGTTTCAGTCCCACCTGGGGACTTTCCTCAGGACCTCAGGTAGGACTGAAACGTCGACCAGCTATTTAACTGTTTTTTCCCCATATATATATATATAATACAGTTAGCATCTTAATAACATTCCACAGTTCTTGCTTTAAGTAAAACAAAGTAATTTATTTGCGTTTGCTGAACAATGAGCTGTGACAAATTGAAAAACCAATAGTATCTTTTTATTTTTGCTATTTGGTATTCAGTTCACTAAATAGTAAATAAACCATAAAAAATAATAAAAATACTACACAATAATTTAAAATAGTTTTTTTCAAATATTAAATAAAAGTTCTGAATAAATGTTTAAACATTGTTTTCAGGAAACCCCTCGCTTGCCCCTGTATCGTGTATGGTTCTGGTAGCTCTTGCAATCATCTCTATTTTCTCAGAGTGACCAAGTGGTATGTATTAATTCTATATCACCATTTATGACTGTCAATAGAGTCTGTATTGTTTATGTTTGGTTTTCATTATCTGTCTGTTTTGGCAGGTCTGGCTCGATGACGTTTTGTATCTAGATGGTTATTCGATCTATTTCTCAATACAGAAGTAACTTCCCTTTTGTGTGACGGAAATCACAGAATCCAGTTTCCTCAAGAAGAATCGACACAAACTTGAAAATGAAAGTCAATCTGTCACGAAGTCAAAAGCAAAACTAGTTTTCCATAGAATTCTAACTGCATGCTAGTAAATAACAATATATAGCATAGTCCAAGGGTCACTGTAGCATTTGATCAATTATGGTGAATAACAAATTCTCATAATAAACACGCACAAAAGCTTTAATAGGTGGCACACTCTGGTTTACATTTATTTATTTTTTATTTATATATCACCGGCATTTATAAAGCGCCGACAATTGGGAAGAAGGCAATACAATATAAGCAGACTGATAGAAAAGACAGAGGGTCCAGCCCATGAGCTTACAATCTAACATTTCAAGTTCTTGAGTCTGATATTCTCACCAAACAAACTAACTGAAATAAAAGGCAAGAAATTGTTATTATTAATTATCTCACAGAATTAACATCTAGATATCATAATCTAGATCAAAACAAAAAACACAAATAACTTGTCTTTGAATTCTCTTTAGACAGAAAGAGGATCTATCAAAAAAGAGTTTGTGGAAATGTCTCATTACGTCTCCTTTTAGATTCATCTTCTCTAATCTCAGTTAGATTGCATTAACAGGCTTCAAATCACAGGAACGTAACATTAAAAATGTATTTTCTTATAAAGTTTATGGATATGTAACTATGAACCTAGCTTAATCAAATGATGGCAAAGGATTTATGTTTACCTTTCTAATGATGTTCCAGGGATACCCAACTGCAGGGACACCCTACTAAAAGGGAATCAATGGACCTTGGAAATGCATTGATAACATAAAAAAACAATGTTAACAAATGGTAAAAAATGTCAAAATTTTACAAATATATATATATAAAAAGTTATTGAAACACAAAAACACAAATTCCTCAAATTCCATAGTAAATAATATATATGTGCATATTAATTGTATCCAAAATTTAGAACAAATGAATGTGTTTATTGTGATGCAGTTTTCTTTAGCTGAACTAAATGTGAACAAATTTATTATAAACAAAAGTATGAAAAATGTTACCTTTTTTATTTTATTTTTCTCCAATTTTGTCTTTAATGCAAATGATGACGTAGTAACCATGCTTGCCAAAGCACCGGTAGTACAAATGGAGCAAATCCCTCTCTAGCATGTTAGAAGGGAAACCCCTTTCCAAACATCTTCTCTAAGTTCACATTATTGTGCAATAAACTCATCATCTTTTTCAATAACTTTTATTTATTCCTGAATTTAAATTATCCAACTCATAAACTGTGAATGTGGGGAAATTAAACTATACAAAGATATGCTGGCATCTGAATTATTTCCTAATTAATTTCAAAGAACATTCTATCTAGTTTTTAATTTATTTTTTTTCTTTGAGCCCTACATTGCATGAAATTGTACAGGGATTGCAAATCTGAGGTCATGATTTTCAAGATGGTATATAAATAAGTAGGAAAATGTTCCAAATCTGGCTATATAGACACATTCATGTTCTGCATATCTCAAGTCGAACACTTAGAAGTCACCCTTAGACACAGAAACAGGAGAAACCATGTTTCTACAACCATCCCATAGTTCCCAGCTTGACATGCAAATGATCACAGACAGGCATTGTGTTTCAGACGTCATACTGCGTTTGGCTATTCAGACCTATTATTTTTATTCCACTCAGTAATCATTCCCAAATTTCAATTTGGCACGTCAATGTTTGTGGGTTTTTTTTTCTTTATTTTACGTCTTTTAATATTGTAATGAAGATTTTTTTTTTGTAAACATGTTTGGATGTTCTTGTGTCAGCAGTTTCAGATCCCATTCACTTGTTCCTCTTTGATGACTCACACATTGCAAATAAATTTGAATCATGTATGTAACGACAGACAACGTAGTATGGATGAACAGGCCACAGCATTTATTATAACATAAATAAATTACTGTATAACACATCCATAACTTTATTTATTAAACTCTTCTTTTCTGTAACCAAATTGTTAGAAATAAATAATCATAAATTAACATATATACATATATAACTCAACACATAGTGTTATACAGAGACCCAACCGTTATTGCCAATAAAAATACAGTGGTTCCTAATCACCACTTCCTCTCACCTCCCCCCTCGTCATAAAAATCATATCCTTCCAATGCCCGCCATCAGCCGACCTTATCCACGCTCGATGGGCACGAGACCTCAGGCAACCTAATGTTAAACCTTTTGAAGCAGGGGAGGTTGAGACCTGCAAACATAATGAACTTACTCCATCCTTAAACATGACCCCTCAAACTTAATTGGCAAGGACATACCCCCAGCTCGCTGTGACTAACTAATCCTGTGACTAACTAAGCTGTTTGCTGGCCCGAATCCCAAGTGGCACTAAGGTAAGACCTCCCCCCTACCAGCTCACATAGCCCTAACCCCATCCACACACATACACACTTCCAAAGACACTCCCACGCATCTATCCCCACACTCCTACATGTGCCCTTGTCCGCTTAGCTGCGCTATCGCC
>NC_086329.1:102087416-102089916 GCF_036172605.1 Pelobates fuscus | reverse complement strand
ATAAACTTCAAATAGATGCTTTATTGAGCAATAATGTGCAGAAATATGCAATACAAGTCGACGTTTCAGTCCAGACGGACTTTTATCAAGGTCTTTTATCAAGGACTGAAACGTCGACTTGTATTGCATATTTCTGCACATTATTGCTCAATAAAGCATCTATTTGAAGTTTATTCAAGTCCTCCGAGTGCACTCTTTCGGGATTATATATATATGATAATACACATATTATCATATTGATGGTCCGTTGGGAACACCTAGCGTCTGCCCGCATATGCCAAGGAAGCCAACATGACACTTTAGTAATGTGTTGCTTTTCTAGCAAAGCAATACACAATGACCTACCTGGGATAAAGTGTATATATATATATTAAAATTGAAAAAAATATTAGGCTGCACTCACGGACTTTCGAGTAGAAGTTCCAGTGTTTCTTTTATTTCATCATATTAATCATGAACATCCCGTATACTGTGTGGGGAAAAACAAGTTGAATAGACGGTCAATGTTTCAGTCCCACCTGGGGACTTTCCTCAGGACCTCAGGTAGGACTGAAACGTCGACCAGCTATTTAACTGTTTTTTCCCCATATATATATATATAATACAGTTAGCATCTTAATAACATTCCACAGTTCTTGCTTTAAGTAAAACAAAGTAATTTATTTGCGTTTGCTGAACAATGAGCTGTGACAAATTGAAAAACCAATAGTATCTTTTTATTTTTGCTATTTGGTATTCAGTTCACTAAATAGTAAATAAACCATAAAAAATAATAAAAATACTACACAATAATTTAAAATAGTTTTTTTCAAATATTAAATAAAAGTTCTGAATAAATGTTTAAACATTGTTTTCAGGAAACCCCTCGCTTGCCCCTGTATCGTGTATGGTTCTGGTAGCTCTTGCAATCATCTCTATTTTCTCAGAGTGACCAAGTGGTATGTATTAATTCTATATCACCATTTATGACTGTCAATAGAGTCTGTATTGTTTATGTTTGGTTTTCATTATCTGTCTGTTTTGGCAGGTCTGGCTCGATGACGTTTTGTATCTAGATGGTTATTCGATCTATTTCTCAATACAGAAGTAACTTCCCTTTTGTGTGACGGAAATCACAGAATCCAGTTTCCTCAAGAAGAATCGACACAAACTTGAAAATGAAAGTCAATCTGTCACGAAGTCAAAAGCAAAACTAGTTTTCCATAGAATTCTAACTGCATGCTAGTAAATAACAATATATAGCATAGTCCAAGGGTCACTGTAGCATTTGATCAATTATGGTGAATAACAAATTCTCATAATAAACACGCACAAAAGCTTTAATAGGTGGCACACTCTGGTTTACATTTATTTATTTTTTATTTATATATCACCGGCATTTATAAAGCGCCGACAATTGGGAAGAAGGCAATACAATATAAGCAGACTGATAGAAAAGACAGAGGGTCCAGCCCATGAGCTTACAATCTAACATTTCAAGTTCTTGAGTCTGATATTCTCACCAAACAAACTAACTGAAATAAAAGGCAAGAAATTGTTATTATTAATTATCTCACAGAATTAACATCTAGATATCATAATCTAGATCAAAACAAAAAACACAAATAACTTGTCTTTGAATTCTCTTTAGACAGAAAGAGGATCTATCAAAAAAGAGTTTGTGGAAATGTCTCATTACGTCTCCTTTTAGATTCATCTTCTCTAATCTCAGTTAGATTGCATTAACAGGCTTCAAATCACAGGAACGTAACATTAAAAATGTATTTTCTTATAAAGTTTATGGATATGTAACTATGAACCTAGCTTAATCAAATGATGGCAAAGGATTTATGTTTACCTTTCTAATGATGTTCCAGGGATACCCAACTGCAGGGACACCCTACTAAAAGGGAATCAATGGACCTTGGAAATGCATTGATAACATAAAAAAACAATGTTAACAAATGGTAAAAAATGTCAAAATTTTACAAATATATATATATAAAAAGTTATTGAAACACAAAAACACAAATTCCTCAAATTCCATAGTAAATAATATATATGTGCATATTAATTGTATCCAAAATTTAGAACAAATGAATGTGTTTATTGTGATGCAGTTTTCTTTAGCTGAACTAAATGTGAACAAATTTATTATAAACAAAAGTATGAAAAATGTTACCTTTTTTATTTTATTTTTCTCCAATTTTGTCTTTAATGCAAATGATGACGTAGTAACCATGCTTGCCAAAGCACCGGTAGTACAAATGGAGCAAATCCCTCTCTAGCATGTTAGAAGGGAAACCCCTTTCCAAACATCTTCTCTAAGTTCACATTATTGTGCAATAAACTCATCATCTTTTTCAATAACTTTTATTTATTCCTGAATTTAAATTATCCAACTCATAAACTGTGAATGTGGGGAAATTAAACTATACAAAGATATGCTGGCATCTGAATTATTTCCTAATTAATTTCAAAGAACATTCTATCTAGTTTTTATTTTTTTTTTTTTCTTTGA
>NC_086329.1:102077416-102082416 GCF_036172605.1 Pelobates fuscus | reverse complement strand
TCCTAGGCGATGAACGTGTTTTTAATAACAAGGGTTTGTTTTTTTTGAGTTAGTATTTTTTATCATCTCTAAAACAACATCCTGGATATTCTTGGGTCAATGATTGTGGTAAAGATTTTGGGGGGTAAGAGTTGTGGATGTGCGATAATGAAAGGGGCAGATACTTGGAATTTGGGATAGATGGTTTTCTGGAGAGTATGGTCTCTAATAATGTGGGCTGGAAGTCTTTCCACTAAATCTGGGTGGTAACATATTTGCTATCACTTCTTTCTCTGGAGGTAGAACCATAGTAACCCTGAGTAACGTATCTTAATTTGATAACAATCGTAGCAATGCTTGGATATACCTATCTTTTTGCCCTTTTCTTATCCTGATCGCTAGATGAATTGCATACTAATATTTAATATGGATACTTTTTATTTAAGCCAACCACTTACAAAGCAGCAGATTTCTTGTATATACTAGACCTGACCAGAAGTTGGATGAAGCCCCCATACCCCCACAAATTATAGGTGCACAAAAAGAGTTCTGTGATAACCTTAAACTGTATGATAGCTGCTTGGAGTATATTGTTAGCGAGCAACTAAATGATTTCTGTCTTATACTATAAATATGGATTTATTACATAATCAGTCCACACACACACACACATATATATATAGTGTAGATTGGATTCGCCGTATTAGTACAGTAGACAAGATGCCAAAATCCCAGAGTGTTGCAGTTTGCAATGACACCTTTATTATTGGACTAACATAAAATTTCAAAGACAAGCTTTTGAGAGCTTTCCTCTCTTCCTCAGGTCTGAAGCAATACTGATCAATCTGATAGAGTTTAACACTTAAAACAACTGATGTTAGAGAAGGGGAGGGAGTTTATTTACTCTGTTTATTCACGTTTTCTGGCTATTCTCAACCAACCTGAACCTTTCACTTTCAGGCACATCTTCAGCTATTTATGACACCCCACTCACCCCCCTCCTCCCTTCCCTTCTCTAACATCAGTTGTTTTAAGTGTTAAACTCTATTGATCAGTATTGCTTCTGACCTGAGGAAGAGAGGAAAACTCTTGAAAGCTTGTCTTTGAAATATTATGTTAGTCCAATAAAAAAGGTGTCATTGAAAACTGCAATACTCTGGGATTTTGGAGATATATATATATATATATATATATAAAATCCTGGTTCCCCGCACTCAGTTTAACCGGTCTTGTTCAGTGCCTCGGTGCAACAACTCCAGCCTCTCCATATAATCCCGAAAGAGTGCACTCGGAGGACTTGAATAAACTTCAAATAGATGCTTTATTGAGCAATAATGTGCAGAAATATGCAATACAAGTCGACGTTTCAGTCCAGACGGACTTTTATCAAGTTCTTTTATCAAGGACTGAAACGTCGACTTGTATTGCATATTTCTGCACATTATTGCTCAATAAAGCATCTATTTGAAGTTTATTCAAGTCCTCCGAGTGCACTCTTTCGGGATTATATATATATATATATATATATATATATGATAATACACATATTATCATATTGATGGTTCGTTGGGAACACCTAGCGTCTGCCCGCATATGCCAAGGAAGCCAACATGACACTTTAGTAATGTGTTGCTTTTCTAGCAAAGCAATACACAATGACCTACCTGGGATAAAGTGTGTATATATATATATTAAAATTGAAAAAAATATTAGGCTGCACTCACGGACTTCCGAGTAGAAGTTCCAGTGTTTCTTTTATTTCATCATATTAATCATGAACATCCAGTATACTGTGTGGGGAAAAACAAGTTGAATAGACGGTCAATGTTTCAGTCCCACCTGGGGACTTTCCTCAGGACCTCAGGTAGGACTGAAACGTCGACCAGCTATTTAACTGTTTTTTCCCCATATATATATATATAATACAGTTAGCATCTTAATAACATTCCACAGTTCTTGCTTTAAGTAAAACAAAGTAATTTATTTGCGTTTGCTGAACAATGAGCTGTGACAAATTGAAAAACCAATAGTATCTTTTTATTTTTGCTATTTGGTATTCAGTTCACTAAATAGTAAATAAACCATAAAAAATAATAAAAATACTACACAATAATTTAAAATAGTTTTTTTCAAATATTAAATAAAAGTTCTGAATAAATGTTTAAACATTGTTTTCAGGAAACCCCTCGCTTGCCCCTGTATCGTGTATGGTTCTGGTAGCTCTTGCAATCATCTCTATTGTCATCTCAATCATCTCTATTGAGTGACCAAGTGGTATGTATTAATTCTATATCACCATGTATTACTGTCAATAGAGTCTGTATTGTTTATGTTTGGTTTTCATTATCTGTCTGTTTTGGCAGGTCTGGCTCGATGACGTTTTGTATCTAGATGGTTATTCGATCTATTTCTCAATACAGAAGTAACTTCCCTTTTGTGTGACGGAAATCACAGAATCCAGTTTCCTCAAGAAGAATCGACACAAACTTGAAAATGAAAGTCAATCTGTCACGAAGTCAAAAGCAAAACTAGTTTTCCATAGAATTCTAACTGCATGCTAGTAAATAACAATATATAGCATAGTCCAAGGGTCACTGTAGCATTTGATCAATTATGGTGAATAACAAATTCTCATAATAAACACGCACAAAAGCTTTAATAGGTGGCACACTCTGGTTTACATTTATTTATTTTTTATTTATATATCACCGGCATTTATAAAGCGCCGACAATTGGGAAGAAGGCAATACAATATAAGCAGACTGATAGAAAAGACAGAGGGTCCAGCCCATGAGCTTACAATCTAACATTTCAAGTTCTTGAGTCTGATATTCTCACCAAACAAACTAACTGAAATAAAAGGCAAGAAATTGTTATTATTAATTATCTCACAGAATTAACATCTAGATATCATAATCTAGATCAAAACAAAAAACACAAATAACTTGTCTTTGAATTCTCTTTAGACAGAAAGAGGATCTATCAAAAAAGAGTTTGTGGAAATGTCTCATTACGTCTCCTTTTAGATTCATCTTCTCTAATCTCAGTTAGATTGCATTAACAGGCTTCAAATCACAGGAACGTAACATTAAAAATGTATTTTCTTATAAAGTTTATGGATATGTAACTATGAACCTAGCTTAATCAAATGATGGCAAAGGATTTATGTTTACCTTTCTAATGATGTTCCAGGGATACCCAACTGCAGGGACACCCTACTAAAAGGGAATCAATGGACCTTGGAAATGCATTGATAACATAAAAAAACAATGTTAACAAATGGTAAAAAATGTCAAAATTTTACAAATATATATATATAAAAAGTTATTGAAACACAAAAACACAAATTCCTCAAATTCCATAGTAAATAATATATATGTGCATATTAATTGTATCCAAAATTTAGAACAAATGAATGTGTTTATTGTGATGCAGTTTTCTTTAGCTGAACTAAATGTGAACAAATTTATTATAAACAAAAGTATGAAAAATGTTACCTTTTTTATTTTATTTTTCTCCAATTTTGTCTTTAATGCAAATGATGACGTAGTAACCATGCTTGCCAAAGCACCGGTAGTACAAATGGAGCAAATCCCTCTCTAGCATGTTAGAAGGGAAACCCCTTTCCAAACATCTTCTCTAAGTTCACATTATTGTGCAATAAACTCATCATCTTTTTCAATAACTTTTATTTATTCCTGAATTTAAATTATCCAACTCATAAACTGTGAATGTGGGGAAATTAAACTATACAAAGATATGCTGGCATCTGAATTATTTCCTAATTAATTTCAAAGAACATTCTATCTAGTTTTTAATTTTTTTTTTTTCTTTGAGCCCTACATTGCATGAAATTGTACAGGGATTGCAAATCTGAGGTCATGATTTTCAAGATGGTATATAAATAAGTAGGAAAATGTTCCAAATCTGGCTATATAGACACATTCATGTTCTGCATATCTCAAGTCGAACACTTAGAAGTCACCCTTAGACACAGAAACAGGAGAAACCATGTTTCTACAACCATCCCATAGTTCCCAGCTTGACATGCAAATGATCACAGACAGGCATTGTGTTTCAGACGTCATACTGCGTTTGGCTATTCAGACCTATTATTTTTATTCCACTCAGTAATCATTCCCAAATTTCAATTTGGCACGTCAATGTTTGTGGGTTTTTTTTTCTTTATTTTACGTCTTTTAATATTGTAATGAAGATTTTTTTTTTGTAAACATGTTTGGATGTTCTTGTGTCAGCAGTTTCAGATCCCATTCACTTGTTCCTCTTTGATGACTCACACATTGCAAATAAATTTGAATCATGTATGTAACGACAGACAACGTAGTATGGATGAACAGGCCACAGCATTTATTATAACATAAATAAATTACTGTATAACACATCCATAACTTTATTTATTAAACTCTTCTTTTCTGTAACCAAATTGTTAGAAATAAATAATCATAAATTAACATATATACATATATAACTCAACACATAGTGTTATACAGAGACCCAACCGTTATTGCCAATAAAAATACAGTGGTTCCTAATCACCACTTCCTCTCACCTCCCCCCTCGTCATAAAAATCATATCCTTCCAATGCCCGCCATCAGCCGACCTTATCCACGCTCGATGGGCACGAGACCTCAGGCAACCTAATGTTAAACCTTTTGAAGCAGGGGAGGTTGAGACCTGCAAACATAATGAACTTACTCCATCCTTAAACATGACCCCTCAAACTTAATTGGCAAGGACATACCCCCAGCTCGCTGTGACTAACTAATCCTGTGACTAACTAAGCTGTTTGCTGGCCCGAATCCCAAGTGGCACTAAGGTAAGACCTCCCCCCTACCAGCTCACATAGCCCTAACCCCATCCACACACATACACACTTCCAAAGACACTCCCACGCATCTATCCCCACACTCCTACATGTGCCCTTGTCCGCTTAGCTGCGCTATCGCCCCAGGGCCTATTCCGTCCTTTAAACCAAAATAACTCATATGAAAACATGACT
>NC_086329.1:102059916-102072416 GCF_036172605.1 Pelobates fuscus | reverse complement strand
AATACAAGTCGACGTTTCAGTCCAGACGGACTTTTATCAAGTTCTTTTATCAAGGACTGAAACGTCGACTTGTATTGCATATTTCTGCACATTATTGCTCAATAAAGCATCTATTTGAAGTTTATTCAAGTCCTCCGAGTGCACTCTTTCGGGATTATATATATATATATATATATATGATAATACACATATTATCATATTGATGGTTCGTTGGGAACACCTAGCGTCTGCCCGCATATGCCAAGGAAGCCAACATGACACTTTAGTAATGTGTTGCTTTTCTAGCAAAGCAATACACAATGACCTACCTGGGATAAAGTGTGTATATATATATATTAAAATTGAAAAAAATATTAGGCTGCACTCACGGACTTCCGAGTAGAAGTTCCAGTGTTTCTTTTATTTCATCATATTAATCATGAACATCCAGTATACTGTGTGGGGAAAAACAAGTTGAATAGACGGTCAATGTTTCAGTCCCACCTGGGGACTTTCCTCAGGACCTCAGGTAGGACTGAAACGTCGACCAGCTATTTAACTGTTTTTTCCCCATATATATATATATAATACAGTTAGCATCTTAATAACATTCCACAGTTCTTGCTTTAAGTAAAACAAAGTAATTTATTTGCGTTTGCTGAACAATGAGCTGTGACAAATTGAAAAACCAATAGTATCTTTTTATTTTTGCTATTTGGTATTCAGTTCACTAAATAGTAAATAAACCATAAAAAATAATAAAAATACTACACAATAATTTAAAATAGTTTTTTTCAAATATTAAATAAAAGTTCTGAATAAATGTTTAAACATTGTTTTCAGGAAACCCCTCGCTTGCCCCTGTATCGTGTATGGTTCTGGTAGCTCTTGCAATCATCTCTATTGTCATCTCAATCATCTCTATTGAGTGACCAAGTGGTATGTATTAATTCTATATCACCATGTATTACTGTCAATAGAGTCTGTATTGTTTATGTTTGGTTTTCATTATCTGTCTGTTTTGGCAGGTCTGGCTCGATGACGTTTTGTATCTAGATGGTTATTCGATCTATTTCTCAATACAGAAGTAACTTCCCTTTTGTGTGACGGAAATCACAGAATCCAGTTTCCTCAAGAAGAATCGACACAAACTTGAAAATGAAAGTCAATCTGTCACGAAGTCAAAAGCAAAACTAGTTTTCCATAGAATTCTAACTGCATGCTAGTAAATAACAATATATAGCATAGTCCAAGGGTCACTGTAGCATTTGATCAATTATGGTGAATAACAAATTCTCATAATAAACACGCACAAAAGCTTTAATAGGTGGCACACTCTGGTTTACATTTATTTATTTTTTATTTATATATCACCGGCATTTATAAAGCGCCGACAATTGGGAAGAAGGCAATACAATATAAGCAGACTGATAGAAAAGACAGAGGGTCCAGCCCATGAGCTTACAATCTAACATTTCAAGTTCTTGAGTCTGATATTCTCACCAAACAAACTAACTGAAATAAAAGGCAAGAAATTGTTATTATTAATTATCTCACAGAATTAACATCTAGATATCATAATCTAGATCAAAACAAAAACCACAAATAATGAGTAAATTAATTGTATTAACAATTTCGATGACCTACCCAATGAAAGCATGCATGTATTTTTTTCCATGTATTCTTTGAGGTTATAAGAAAGTCTGTCTTTGCAAGCAATCCTCCCTTTCCCCAATATAGACTTTTCAGTCTGTGCCGGTGAAGGCATCAGAGACTTCTCATTGAGGTGAATGATTTTGTGTGCTGGGTCACAAGACTGACATTCTCTACCTTAGCACGTCCGCTGCTTCCATTAGCTCTGTGCAGTTAACAGAAGAGAAAGAAAACCTTCCTGCCTGTCTGATTGAGAGCTATGCAGGTGTTTTTGCACCAATTATAAAAGTGCAAAAATTTAGGGATGTTTGATAGAAACTGGGGATCTTCTTGGTGTCCATCGTCTGCCCCATTTTGGCTTCATTAATAATGCAGAATTATCACTTATCAACTGGACAACATGGATTGGCTGACAGAGCTGGTGTAACTCATCCCCAGGACTCTCAGCCAACCAATGTCATCCAGGTTGGACAAAATCAACATCAAACTGGAGAATGGCACCAAGACACGTTAGGAAAACCTAATCAACACTCATTGTTGGACAGTAATACATATTGGATGTAGGGAGTGTAATGTCTCCTAGCAGTCACACTGTAACGTTCTGCTCAAACCTTTAACATGGTTGAAGTTTCAGCCTCTCCCCGTCCCCATTAAATAATGTGTAAAGGACCCAGTGAGAGGATATACCTAAGCCAGGGAAACAAAATATTAATATTCCTAGGCCTGTACCTTATTACAAGTGTAAATAAGGTTAAAAATAAGATGAAAGAATAAAAATGAAAACAACTAAAGTTCAAAATAATTGTGGAAAAATACCAATACAAAAGAAAGTCCAAAGTCTGCAAAATCTGAGTGTAAGTCCTGCAAAAAAGAGTCCAATAATGTAGTGGAAGGTGGGGGTCCAAATGTATGCGGAAATACCTTGGATAGAAAGAGACAAAAAAAGTATATAGTGTAACTCTATAACAAATTTATTACTCCAGGTATAAAAGGTCCCCCCCCAACATAAAAACTCTTACACGAATAAAAATATAATACTCATCGTGAAGCAGAAGAAAAAAACCCGTGCTTGCTCGTTGTAAGTTCAAGCTGAAGCTCCAGTTCCCCAAGGAGGACAGCAGCTGCCTGGTGCACTCAGGAAGGCTGTCTGTGATGGCACTGGCGGGGAAACACTCGCGGTGAATGCGGCTTCTTTCAGGAGCTTATGGAGAAGGGTATACTGCAGATGAGATCTTCGTTAGCACCCTATCAACGCGTTTCGCCCTTCTTCCGAGGGCTTTTTCAAGATAGGTGCTCCATGCCTAGCTTAGCAGTTATATACTTTGCCGGGCAAACGGATTCAAATTTTTTGAAGGTATACACCTTTCTAGGACATCAATAAAAACTTGAATATTAAAAAAACAATAAAATAATAAGGAATGGCTACTGTACAAGAAAAACCTGTGATAATACAGTGCTAGATAAACAGATCCTAAGAACTGTAATACAATGTCATCCTTATGTGATTAAGAAATTCTAGTATAATACTAGTATGACATAGATATACCAAACTCAAACAGTACCACCCAGGTCTAATTAAGAGGGCAATCTGAAATAACATAAAAATACATACATAAAAAAGACTTATAAAACACATAGGCTTTGAGACATACAATTGTAACAATAATTGGAGTTGCAGTTGATACATTTGTACATCTTACTCTAACATTGTGATATTTTGTGAACTTTCTTTGTAAGTGTACAATAATAGCAAAAGTGTTTCACTATTAGTAGTTTAGTACGTGTTCTTGATGTACAAAATAAATAAGCGGTCTTACCTTAGAGGTAGCATTATTAATAAAATGCAAAATAGATTCTCCAGTGATCCCACATTTTTCTTTAGGGTCAGAAATTTAGTAACTAGTTTATCTCTTAAAGGGAGAGTACTTGATATTATGCTCAGAACACCCCAAATAACCGAATATACAAAAATACAAAAAGGACATTGTGATTTTCTGTATTGAAACTAAAATCTAAAACACAATTCCCCTAGATGTAAAGTCTTTAGATACTAGCTGAAATGTATAATATCTTTAGGCTTTACTCTAAAGGTCCACATCACAGATGAATTATAACATTTATAGATTCCTAACCAAAGGGAATAGGTGTGTATGCTAATGGTTGTATATATCAAAAATAAGGTGTATATATTAGAAAGATAATACGCATAAATAGGTCATATAGAAACTATAATATATTCGCTAGTACCAGTTCTGCATTTAAGCCTGAGGGGGTGAGAGTTTTCCAATTATAGATCCAGAACATTTCCCGGTATGTTAAAATTTTGCTCAATTCACCTCCCCTCCAAGGTACTTCTAAGTACTTCTATCAAAAAAAAACAAAAATTACATTTTTACATACCGGGAAATGTTCTGGATCTATAATTGGAAAACTCTCACCCCCTCAGGCTTTGAAAGTTCACAAAATATCACAATGTTAGAGTAAGATGTACAAATGTATCAACTGCAACTCCAATTATTGTTACAATTGTATGTCTCAGAGCCTATGTGTTTTATAGGTATTTTTTATGTATGTATTTTTATGTTATTTCAGATTGCCCTCTTAATTAGACCTGGGTGGTACTGTTTGAGTTTGGTATATCTATGTCATACTAGTATTATACTAGAATTTCTTAATCACATACGGATGACATTGTATGACAGTTCTTAGGATCTGTTTATCTAGCACTGTATTATCACAGGTTTTTCTTGTACAGTAGCCATTCCTTATTATTTTATTGTTTTTTTAATATTCAAGTTTTTATTGATGTCCTAGAAAGGTGTATACCTTTAAAAAATTTGAATCCGTTTGCCCGGCAAAGTATAAGTTTTATTCGTGTAAGAGTTTTTATGTTGGGGGGGGACTTTTATACCTGCAGCAATACATTTGTTATAGAGTTACACTATATACTTTTTTTGTCTCTTTCTATCCAAGGTATATCCGCATACATTTGGACCCCCACCTTCCACTACATTATTGGACTCTTTTTTGCAGGACTTACACTCAGATTTTGCAGACTTTGGACTTTCTTTTGTATTGGTATTTTTCCACAATTATTTTGAACTTTAGTTGTTTTCATTTTTATTCTTTCATCTTTTTTTTTTTAACCTTATTTACATATGTTTCATTATTTATTACATATTGACACCCTTATTACTAATAAGGGGATTATCAACTAAGCGCTGAAACCTATATTTGCATCTCTACATAGGAATTGGGAAATTTCTTTTGTTTTAGCTGCTAACATATCCAGAAATAGTTAGAATACTATTTCTATTTTCTTTATTTAGACTATACATTGGTTACTACGTTAGTCTGTCATCTATTTAGTACATGCGCTCTCTTTCATATCTTGTATACTGTACCTTATTACGCCCCATATTACAGTAGAGATAAAAATAATAGCAAAGCGTGATTGTAAAGTTTATTTATAGAAATGGCAAAAACAGAATATAAGTTAAGCTAGTTCCAAAAATCAACAGCTTCCAGATTTAATTTTCAGGATTTCCATAGTACAACGTTTTTTCCCAAAAGTGAAGAGGTGGTATTCTACTGACACCTAGTGGCTGGAACGTTATCAACTCACGCACTACCAGTGCAGCTGATCATCCTCTGCCTCCAGACGCTCTGATGTCCTTTCCTTTCAAATGGTAAATGATGGCACAGCAAGCAAGAATTATTACAAAAGCAGATAACACCAGCCTGACTATATTCTGCCATCTATAATATCCTGAAAAAGACACAAGAAGTATAAATATGAAATACATCACTTTAATTAAAAACTATTATCCGCCCTGATCCAGCTGTCCTGAATTTCAGAATGAGAAACATTACTTATAGACAATATAACTGTAACCGCAGCCGATTCCCCTATTTACCACTAGAACGTCTTAAAACATAGAACTTAGCAGAGCTAACGTACAGATATCTTAACTATACTATTATACCGTTAGTAAGAGTTCATCGATTTAAAATAAATGAGAATAAAATATAAAATAGGGATTGTCTTGGATGCAATAAAGTTGTGTCTTTTAGAATTTTTGTTAAATATAAATATAAATATAAACATAAACATAAAAACGTAATAATCCATTACAACATTTTATAGCAGAATTTATAAGATTAAAGTATATGCTTGCATTATCAGTAAAATAGAATTGCATACCCCCCTGAACAAGTCAACCTCTCAGCTATGATAATATGGAGTAGTGTCTGTCTCCTAAATCTCTCCTCTGTGTCCTAATATTAATAAGTTACCATATTTACACCTTTGTTTTTTTAATTAGGGCATGTTGGGATCTACCTTAATACGGCAAAGATACGGGACCATGACTTGGTCATTTCACATGGGAACATCTTAATCAGTCTATTGTCATGACCTAGACATCGAATCTATGTTTGGACTAAAACTTAAGGTTGGACATGATGTAGGTAAGGCTTGGTGTCACATTACCTCGGACAAGATTGCGTCTTAACGTTTAAACAGCTAATGCACTGAATTTGGGTAAGATATCAATTATTAACGAAACATTGTATGAAAATCATTCAATATATGTTCAATTTCTAACAACTTTTCAGTTTGTAAAATCTCTTAAAGACAAAGTACACAGTTTAAGAAATACAACAATTCTAAAAACTTGTAATATTCTCACATAGGATAAAATGTACTAACAAAATTACTCATATGCAAAATATACATCCAGGGTTCAGTATTAGAATATCCAATTTCACAGCTTTAATTTTGGTGCCACCTATTTATCTGGAGCTTTTACCCTTCATTCTGTCCAAACCATATATTTTGGACAATCCTTGGATTTGACTCTTGTACTAATTCACTGTTTAGTGATCCTTCCCTCTGTGGTACAATCCTGCCCTACATACTCAGCCCAGTGAATCCAAACGTGGCACATGTCCTGCATAACTTGTGGTAAATCACCAATCCATACTGGGTTACAAAATAAAATATATTCCAAACTTTTAATATCCCGTTGAACACGGTTCAAGCCAATAGCAATATAGATTCAAACAATATAGACTCTGCCAATAACATGCCATTTAGTAATGATTAGAAGTAGGTAGGCACACTTAATCAGATTTTAATAAGAAAATTACAACACAAGTTATCAAAGGTACTATAGAAGCATCCAATCAGAACAAGTATTAAGCAATTACCTAAATATCAACGTAATAAGTAATTAGAGAAGATATCAAATCCTAACAGCCCATCAAAAAGTAAAAATGAATAATGAAAGACAAACAAATGCATACCTCCCTTGATAAAGGCATCTTTTGCCGAAACGTTGGGGGCTTGTTAATTGATTTTTCTTCCCTCCTCTTACTAATCCTGGTATGCATATGTTTGTCTTTAATTATTATATTTTTCTTTTTGATGGGCTGTTAGGATTTGATATCTCCTCTAATTACTTATTACGTTGATATTTAGGTAGTTGCTTAATGCGTGTTCTGATTGGATGCTTCTATAGTACCTTTGATAACTTTCTTTACAATATCAGCATGTGAGTCATGTTTGAATCTTTCATGATATGCATTGTGAGATATCTATTTTCTTTGTACCTATCTTATAATAATTTTTTTTTTCATATTAATGGTTGTGCTCCTTGATTGGATATTATCAATAAGATGCCATTTACCTGATGCAATCTGTACATATTTGTAGGTCTTGTATCTTGGCCTGAAACTCATCATATTTATATTTCCTGCACAGTGAAAGATTGTGGGTAGACACATAAAGCTAAACAAAGCTGCTGTTGGGATAGTAAAGGGACACTATAAGCACCTGAACCTCTTTATCTCACTGAAGTGGACTGGGTGCAGTGCCCCTGTCCCCTTAACCCTGCAATGTAAAAATTGCTGTTTCAGATAAACGTAAATGTTAAAATTGCAGTGTTAAGTCTATCTCTAGTGCCTGTTTTCCAGAAAGCCATTAGAAGCAGTTCCTCGACTCCAAAAGAGTTTAACTCTGTGAAATGACGTTCGATTACCTGGTTATTGCCTCCCAGTTTACGAGTTAGGGTGTATGTCCCTGACACTATGATGTATCTCGGTGTATGGATCTTTGCCTATTAAAAGTTCTTTGCAAAAACAGAATTAAACATTAAAAGCACCTGCCTAATATACGAGAAAAAAAAAAACGGTGAGAAATAATAACTGTATCGCTGGTGGAGTGGCAAATATCAACCAATTAGGCTAGGTATTTCTAAATATATAACGTAACTTTACATATAGTAAATTAAGCGGGGAAATAAGTCACCACAACAAAAAGAAAAGGAAAAGAAAATTCGACAGAAATAATAATGTACATATTTACAAACCAATTATGTCCGGCTTATAATGGCGTTTACAGAAATGTACTAATACCTCTCCCCATATATTGGTGAAAAAAACGGCTATCGTTACAATCTCCAGCTTTCTTTCATTGTATCAATTCTAGGTGTGGGAGGCACCCCATTTAGGAGTAACAGGCATTTTGTGTTAAGGGGTGCCCTCGAAGGCACAGAATTAGCATTTACTTTACCTCTCCCTGCTATCACCCCTATTGATACAGACATGTATTGGCTACATTGTTTGGCAGCGACTATTAGCTAATACAATGCTGCTTGTTTGTTCCCCTACATAGCTGGACTTTTTTAGTTGCACTATCTCTAGCGAGACCATTTAGCCTGTATTACTAGCATTCTCTGATATCTTAGTATTCCTAGTGCAGCACTGCACATTATGAAATACTACTTTTTTTCTTCTAAAAGAGAGGGAGACATCCCCTTATCCTTTTTTTTGGAGTTTAGATTTAGATTTGTTTTTCTATTCTCCTTATACCGCTGTTCTGCTACAGATGGTCTTTTTATTATCCTGAACTCACAAAGCTCCAGCCTGCACTACCTTACTCTGGATTTATTATCCCTATATTTGGGTAGAACCACAAGATTTTCATATACAGGCATTATAGCTGCACTCAGGATAATTGTTTTGCAAATATGTAAATTATTATGCGCTATATTAAAAGTTAAGTTTTATTTTTAGAAATACCTAGCCTAATTGGTTGATATTTGCCACTCCACCATCGATACAGTTATTATTTATCGCTCTCTCCTGCCAGTTCTCTCTCTTTTTTTTTTTTTTTCATTTATTCCATAGTGACCAGTCTCACTAGGGGTTACCCTCGCTTCAGGAGGTTAATAATGACCTTACCTTTCTCAGGAGATGCTGGTTGGCCATCACAGTCTCAGCCAATCCTATGGGAAGCACTGTGATTGGCTCAGAACACCACTTCTGATGATGTCAGCAGGCAGTGGGCAGGTCAAATGGAAACAGGGACAAAGCAAACAGTTCCAGACTTGAATAACAGTAAGATTTTGCTATATTAAGGGAGGCAAGAGAGGGCTAGGGGGGCTCGTGGTGGTTTTAATATATATTTGTGTTCCCTGAAAGTTTTTCATCAATTTGAGCTACAGGAGCTCTTCTGTGTGATTGGATCAGATGGGCTTGGTTGAGCCTTGGTTGTCTTTCCTTGCACCACTTTAGGTAGGTACTAACCACTGCATACAGGGAACACCCCATAAGTAGTTTTGGAGATGCTCCGACCTATTTTTCTAACCAACACTATTTGTCCCTTGTCAAAGACACTTAGATATTTTCTCTTTGCCATTTTTCCTGCATTCAACATGTGAAACTCAAGAAGTGACTGTTATTATTACTAGTTTATTATTTATATAGCGCCAACAAATTCCTTAGCGCTGTACAATGGGGACTGTTGAATTCATGTTAGTAGACTACATCCAAGCTTTCTAGATAAAAGAGAAACTTCTGAGTTACATTATTTCACAGGCAATATGTGTATTTATTGACAGATTCAAGACTTAATTATAAAGACTTACTTAAAACAATTAGATTAACTTGTTCCACGCATAGTGGTAGTACG
Source organism: Pelobates fuscus (assembly GCF_036172605.1). Classification (NCBI taxonomy): domain Eukaryota; kingdom Metazoa; phylum Chordata; class Amphibia; order Anura; family Pelobatidae; genus Pelobates; species Pelobates fuscus. The sequence goes on along the minus strand of NC_086329.1, from coordinate 102,062,809 downwards.
TCCGTAGAGGTAGATATCAATACAATGTATTTTCCTTGGTCTTTTCCTGTTAGGCCAGTCATTTCAAGAGAAATAAGCTGGGTTTCATTTTTTTCCATTATTTCATAATTTTCTTTGGAAATTAAAGCGAAATGATTTCCATGTTGTTTAGCGAATCCTAAACGGGGTTGACCTGGTAGTGTCGCTAGAGTTACATCCCCTCCCTCTCTGCCACGGACATTTCTTTCCATTGAACAAGGCCCTAGAAAAAGAGAGACTTTAAATAGGCCATCTTGGAATTTAAATAATTAATAAAAATATGTATAAAGTATATATGCGATTACTATTTTATTTGTGTAACTTTGTAGACTATATTGTCCCACATAAAACATGGGAATAAATCAAGTGGAATGAGAAACCTAAAAAAACACACTACTTTATTTTAGTGTCGTGTTTCTAGAGAGACCCTTCAAGCACAACGATCTAGAAATGGAGGTTCTCCATATTGTTGCAGGGATTCTGTAAATATCCCAGCACGTACTCCCCCCTAGGTCTTCCCTGCCACATGTAGGTACCGACTGGAACAAATATGCACATCTGGGTACATCCAATGGTTTCTTGTTAACAGGCAGTATGTTATTTGGAGTTCTAAAAACAAGACAACATTCCGGCACTATCCTGTGCCTTTGTTGGCATGAGACAGTGCCGAACTATTGTAACTATTGTAACGGATTTCAGCTAGCAATGAAGTAATGGCAGTGAAATCTGGTGTGGGAGTAACAGGCCAGGGACCTAGTCTATAGTACTAGAAAAGAGCTTAATGAGCTAAAAATAACTTCAGCTTAAATAAGTAGATTTGGTGTACAGATCATGCCTCTGCCGTTTCACTTAATTTAGGTTAAATCACTTTGTTTATGCAACCCTAGCCACACCAACCCTGGCCGAGACTAACACAGCCTCCCCAAACACATCCTGGAAAACAGTATTTAAAAAAATATATATTTTCTTTGTTGCACAGTGTGTTTAATGTAATATTTTTTACCTCCTTCTATGTTAATAACCTACTAGAGACTGCAACAGCCTCCTGTGTGTGATTATAGTTCAATTAACAGAGCAGGAGATGAGAATATCTAAAGTAAACATACTGTGCTGTAGATCTGATTGAAAATTAAAGAAACACTATAGTGTCAGGAAAACAAAGCAGTTTTCATGCCCCCACCCTCAGGGTCCCCCTCCCGCTGGTCTAAAGGTGCTAAAACCCCTTCAGTTACTTACCTTAATCCAGCGCCGGGCTCCCTCGGTGCTGGTGACCTCTTCTCCCCGTCCGACGTCAGCTCCCCCGTCCAACGTCACTGGAGCCGAATGCGCATGCGCGGCAAGTGCCGCGCGCGCATTCAAAGTGTCTATAGGAAAGCATTTCTCAATGCTTTCCTATGGATCTCTACGCGATGGAGGTGAAATTCTCCTCCAGCGTCGCAGATGCACCTCTAGTGGATGTCCAGAAGACAGCCACTAGAGGCTGGATTAACCCCAAATGTAAACATAGCAGTTTCTCTGAAACTGTTATGTTTACATGTGACGGGTTAAAACCTGAGGGACCTGGCACCCAGACCACTTCATTGAGCTGAAGTGGTCTGGGTGACTATAGTGTCCCTTTAAACCATTTTTTTTTTCATGGAGGCTGTGTGAGTCACAGCGAGGGAAGGTGTGACTTGGGCTGCATAAACAGAAACAAAAATGATTTAACTCATCTACCTATTGTCACAGTGCACCCCAAGCCTTCCTTACTGACTACGATACTCCGTTGCCAGCCCTCACTTCTGCCTCTCGTCTGACCCTGCCTTTGGATTACCCCTTTATCTGTGCTGTGTTTTTGTTTTTTGCCTCCTCCTTGTGCCATCTCCTGCAAGTGGGCTCCAACTCCTGGTAAACTGTTACACCTATTGTTCCTGTGTCACTGTGTAATTGTCTTGTTTATTGTAACTGTCCCCCTTTTTATAATATTGTAAAGTGCTGTGCAATTAGTTGGTGCAATAATAATAATAATAATAATAATAATAATAATACCACAGGGGCATGATCTATACACAAAAAGTGGTTAATTGATTACAAGTCCTGAATGATTTGTAACCATTAACCTGATCACCTGTCTGAGCTTTCACCCCATCGTGTATGTTACCCTAAGGACATTACTAGAAAAATGGGTGCTACGTATAATAGACAGGGACATGGTGCATCTCTCATCATTATTAACCTAACAACTTAAACATTAAATGTAACAGGAGGTCGTATTGTTTGTGATGGGCATAACATATATGAAGTAATGAGATTAATTATCCTGTTATCACTTACAGAATGGATGGACTGCATAACGCAATGAGCATCTTTCAGTTGGTATCTCTACCAGATAATATCCAGCATAATCAGGAGTTAGATGTTTAATTCTTAATGAGCCATCAAGAAGCTGATGAATTTGCCCGTTGTGATCAATATCTGAAATCCTGTAAACATCCTTCAAATAAAATTCATCTTTAAAAAGATGATATCTCCAGTATACATCTGTAAATCCGTACTGATCCACGGGTATAATAAGATCTTCTCCCATAGCCCCAAGAATAACTGTGTGTGTGAAACACAGTGCATTATCTGAAATAATAAAGAGCACAAATTAAAAAAAACGTGTTCAAAAATAGGTTTAAAATGCTAATTTCTAATGATGTTGATAAATATCTGCGGTAAATATCAGCCAGCGGATATTTGCGGCTTTAAAATATTGACAGGTTTTTAACCTTCATGTCCAAATTTTGTGGCCTAACACCACTAACGTTCGCTCTAACAGATAGTGCCTGCCATTTACAGTCAGCCTATTAGTGATTAGCGGCATGTAAAGCACCGATACACCCGCTAGATACAT